>NC_058339.1:18964625-19267655 GCF_905475395.1 Chrysoperla carnea
GAAAATTATCATGGAGACGCTTATTGAAATAGTATTTTCGTTTTTCCTAAGATAACTGTAATAACAAAAAAGATTCAAAAAGCGATTCCCCTCCCAGTATGTTTTCAGTTAAAGCATTGGCCGATCTGATATAATACGAATGAAAAGTTAAAAAATAAATACAACAATTTAGTTATTTACATTTCTGATGTTAAATACACTTTTCGATCTCAAAAAATACGATTAATTTTTATTGTTATTGAAGAATAATATGCGTGCCATTGAATTTATTTTATATAAGAGATGTACTTACACATCTACTTCAAATGAAAGAATAAACGTAGGTAGTAAGTGTATATAGAAAGTACACGAAAAGTAAAATGCGTTGTCCCGTGTGCTCAACTCAAGAACACGGGTCAATCAACTAATAATTTACATAAATGTGAGAGATAACTGTATAAATGAAAATGGAATTGTGTACACATACATTCACAATCTTATAGCAGAAGATTTATATTGACAAATACACTAATATATTGAATTAGGTTACGTTTTGTATTAATTCAATAGTGACAATTCAGTATTTAAAACTGCTTTAAGCAAGGCATACTTACAGCAAAAATGCCCCCTAAAAAACGTTTAGTTGGGTTGGAAAAATTTGTAACGTATTACTCTTCGTCATTCCATTTCGCTATAAGCAGGTACTAGACCGTGGGACACCACGTTTTTTTTAATGATGAATACATATTTGAAACTTCGTGACTGGCTTCCTTTCGACGAGTCTACCAAACCTTCCTCTAGGAATTTTTTCGAAAAGGCTGCGTTTTCTAAGAAGCAAGATGAGGTCATATTTGAGTTATCGTTTTGAAAAAATGCAGCAGATAATTTGTCAACCATAGGTATACTAGGTTTAATCCCAAGTTTGGAACGCTTAAAAATATTGACGCTACCAACAAAATTTTGGGATAGGGGTTCATAAAATCACCTTATTATTCTGTCCGTCTGTCGTCAACACAATAACTCCAAAACGAAAAAAGATATCAAGCTGAAATTTTTATAGCGTGCTCAGAATATAAAAAGTCAGGTCGAGTTCGTAAATAAGCAACATAGGTCAATTGGGTCTTGAGTACGCAGGACCCATTTTGTAAACCGTTAGAGATAGAACAAAAGTTTAAGTATAAGAAATGTTCCTTATAAAAAATAAACAACTTTTGACTGCAACAATTTTTTCGTAAACATCACTGTTTACCCGTAAGAACGCAAATTAAGCGCAAATTATATAGTTTGTATTATATGGGAATATCAGTTAAGTGTGTATGTATGTTTGACTATCTTTCTTTACTTTTATGACTTAAAAAAAAAAAACGATTGCGTAATCAACACTGTCTTTACATGGTATTTCAACAATTAACTCAGTCAATTGTTTGTTTTCACTTGTTAAACTTGTGTTCAAAAACGTTAAATACTTATATAGTTTTTGTATATTGTAAAAACTAATTAATCACTGAAACACCATATTTTTACTTTTTAAATTTAGGTATTGTTTGAAAAATGTTCGTTTATACGGTTGGTAATTTTAGTTAATTCCAATTTTAAAGATTAAAAAAGTAAAAAGACTTTTAGAGACACATTGAAACAATGATTAAAATCTCACATACGCATTGCTTTTGAATAGCAATTGGTGAATATAATATTATATTATATTATAATATATATTATAATATTAATAAATGGCGTACTAAGATCTAGATAACATTGTTTTACTCTACATATGGAATATCAATTTCATATGATCACCTCACATCCTACAAATATAACAACGTGATAATAAACTTACAATGATTTAAGTTATATTGAAAAGCAGTTATAATAATAATCTATCAATAGTAAATTTAATATCTATAATAACTCATCTCTATCTCTATATATTACAAATGCCAAAGTAAGCATGTTTGTTTGTTTGTTTGTCACGCTTTCACGCTAAAACTAGCGAATGGTTTTTAATAAAACTGAACAGCAATATAGCTGATATATCAGAATAACACATGAGATATAATTTATAAAGATATGTTATTAAAAATAAAAATAAATGTAAAAATTAATTTAATTTGACATTACCATAAATTACAGATTTCTGTAGAAGTAAGCATTTGACATTACCATAAATTGCAGATTTCTGTAAAAGTAGTCATTTGACATTACCATAAATTACAGATTTCTGTAAAAATAGTCAATATAAAATATTTCACGGCCATCTTTCTGATGAATAATTACTATTATACATTTAAAAAAATAGAAAACCATACATATATTTTACCTGTGTAAAACAATCCTTACCATTATTTCGAGTGTTATAGAAAGGGGATCAGCGAGAGCAATCTTTATCAATCTTTACTTTTAAACCCAGCGAAGCAGGTGGGTATCACTCTAGTATCTGTAGTAACCCAACGCACACAGCACACATACACATACAACATCACATTTCCTAATTTTGGTAACCCCTGTACGCATGAATGATTTTAGAGATTTTCAATTTCACATATATATGTTATTTGAATTGTAAATAGACAAGACGAAAATGAATGTAGAGGATGAAGAGAAATACACTCTCCCACTTTTGTTTTCCCACTTCATAGATAAGGGAAAAAATTATTTAAAGGAAAAAATGCAGTGGGGGAATACTCAAAATAGAAATAATTTGTGGAATGTAAAATTGCGGTCGTAGGTGTTACATAAAAAAGGAGGCTTAAACAAGCTTATATTCGTATCTCAGTTTTTTATAGTAACAGATAGAGACAAATATCTATTAGAACATTATACGTTATAAAAGGACAAACAACTTTGGCTCAAAACAATTTTCAAAAAACTAATTCACATGAATCAGGCGAAAAAATGTTTTGAAACTCTCTTAGGATTGTACTAACGTTACATACTGCTGGCAGACATTTTCCCCCTCTTCTTCCTTCCAAACTTCCGAAAAAATGTAACATGGATATATTGATATTAGTGGGAAAGAACAGTGTAGATAACTCCACTATTGATATTAGTATTACTTTAACATTTGGGCGGTCGTTAGGGAACATATTTGGCAAAGAGCAGAAACTTTTTCATTTTTTACACATTTAAATTCTCTTTTCCCCTCTATCTCGATATTGACGGATTTGCCATATATATATACTAGCTGACTCGGCGAACTTCGTATCTCCTAATAGTCGATTTTTTTTTTTAATACGATACTAACGTCACTCAATTATTTTGATTTTTCGTAACCCCTCTACTAACACTTTAACTTAACGGTATGGTATTAAACTTCAAATTGACTTTTAATTTTTAATGCGAATCTTCCATATGGGAATATAGAAAGAAAACAATAGTTTTTTTTAGTTTTTTTTAGACTTTTCAGAAAATTTTTTAAATTTAAATATCCGTAAGAACCATTCTCGTAATTCAAGGAATATTATAAAAAAAGAATTAGCGAAATCGGCTGAGCTGCTCTCGAAATTTGCGCCTGGCAACACATTCAACGATTCATTTTTATATTATAGATGAACAAAATTCTTCACGTTGACTAAGTAGCTTATTTTATGGATTTTACGAGCTATGTTCTAGAATATTGTGGTAGCATTTTCAAAAAGTAGTGTTAATGTAGAATAAAGAAATTTGCAAAAATATAAATATAATCTCTAAATAATTCTCTATAAATATTCCTATAAATATTTCAATATATTTCATTTATAAGTATTTCAATAAAGAATCAAAATATTATTTCACAATAAAAGAAATTCTTCGGCGTTCGATTTGTTATTAAATTTCCATCCAGACATCTTGAGTAAAGGTCAATTATTAATAAAATTAATATTAATATGAACATTATTGTGTAGCCATCGACCCAAAAACTAAAAGGTACAAAACAATATAAATTTCTAGTCTATTATTATAATTTTATTTTTTAAATATGTACCTTTCATAAATGGTTATACAAAAAGATTTGTTTTTTAAAACCACTTTTATAATGCTGAATTATATTATTTATAAATATTAAAATATTCTTTATGAAACAGTGTAGCACATAGTAGCTAAGTAAGTTGTATGTAGATAGACGGGAGCGTGGTTATACGTTAAAAAATATCACATGTATATTATAGCCTTTAAAACATAGCCTGGTTTATAGTATACACATTATGTATTAACAATATAGATTTATATACATGATGTTTTAAAATTTACAAAACATGCCTAAATAATGACTTAAAAATTCTGCTTAAAAATTTATTTTGGTAGTGAAAACCTCTTTAAGCACGATGGGCATTTTTGAGATGAGGAAAAGCACAGAATTTGGGTCATGCGTTACTGCCACTCTAAACGGTCGAAACTAAATGTTAAAAATTTAGTCTGAATAAATTCTGCCTGGTGGATCAGAGGTATAGTTACTGGACTGCCATTCAAAAACCTTCACAAAAAAAAAATAAATAAATAAATGAAAATAGAAAAAATAAAAAAATAAGTATTTTATTACCTATTTATTATTTTATACTTTTAACTTCGTTATAAAAACATGGTAGGTAGACTAAAAAATTGCATTAATTTTTTTCTGCTTTTTAGGATAATGTGAACGCACTGTCACTCATTTCTGAACTATGGTCCAAATTTCAAGTCTCAAGTTAGTTTAAAATTAATTACAAAATTCCACCCGAACATACAAAAAGCTCGATGTAAACTCGTTGTGGTAATGAACAAAATTAATTCTAACTCGTTCTGAGGATTACTCGTTCTGAGGTTGGTGTTACGTTTTGATTCCATATACGAAAATTCATCGCAAAAGTAGTCACGGCTATTTGGAATTATATAATCAGTTATTGTAGTAATGAGAGATATCGCTTATAATTTGTTAAATCATGGCCGGTCAAATATGAGGAGGAGCCTTGCATGCGTCAAGCATAATTAAGAAAGCTGTTAGTTGAATACGTTTTACATTTTTTGACAATAGATTAAGCATATAATACTTATGACCATACAATACTTGCCTTCATAAATCCATTTCTTCTACACTCCTAAATAATTAATTTACTCTAAAATGTTCTCCGATTTTGAAAGTTGGTCAACATTTTTTATGACATTCTGTATTTGTACACAAAACAAATGTATTATGATAATGCCCTGCAGTTTTCTCCAACAAACAATAACTCGCTCTCTCATGTTTATATTTTGTGTTGTTTATATACACATCATGCCCTAGTATGCCCCTCTTTTGTATTCAAACAACAATTGTGACGTTACTCTTTCTGTCTCTTTCCCTCTATTTGCTTAAACAGAATATATCCTTCATTGGAATCAGCCAGCCAGGCAGCCACTCCATTCATTCATTTGATGTGGACACTATGATTTAAAATGTTTGAACCTATCTGAAAGACCGCATCTTTACTTGACATTTGTGACAAGATACGATAATACGCCCCGTTAACATCTGCGGATTAGTAAGCATTATACTCTGGTACAATGCTTTTGATACTATCCTATCCTACTGCTATTATAATCGTGAAAGTTTGTGACGATATATGGGTGTTTGGATGCATGGGTGTTATGTATGGATGTTTGTTATTACCTACTGGATGGATTTTGATAAAACTGCACAGTATTATAGCTTATATCATTAGAACTTAGTTATAACTTATCTTGCTATTATAACGGTGAAGGTATAACGACAAAAAAAATTTGTCTTAAATAAATAAATTTTCGTAAATATTATTAAACTAATGCTCATGACTTCTAAATGAAGGCAATTTGATTCTTAACTGCATGTGCTATGTGCTTATTGCGAATGTTGTGCCTGTGTGTATGTTTGCGCTTAACTCACAGACAGTTTATTTTACTTCGGTAAAACCTTTACCGGAACTCGTCCCCTTCTTTTGAGAAAGTTGGAATATACACCGGATGATTATATAATTATGAAAACTCAATGATTCTCTCATTAAATGATTTTAACACAAACGTTTTAAGCAAGCTTCACCTAGCCGCAGAGAAAAAAGATAGAAATCCCATTTATGTCACATAGATTTATGTTTTTTAATTCTATGTGTACCTACAATTTCAATACAACAGATTATTGTTGAGTTTTAGTTCTCCCTGTATGAAACTATTGTTCAGTGTCCTGGTGTTGTGTTCCAACTAATACTCTCGACATATTATAGTAATATACAACAACAACAACAACAACAACAATAATATTCACATCTCTGCACTCAATGTTTTTATTGTACCCCATTGTATTTACCTCAATTTTCATAATAGTCACCGCATCATTCACCCGGTATCATTCACCCTATATATATGCAATACTAGTTTATTTTACACATAATTGTTACTGTATTCACGCTCTTGGCTGACTTCACTTTAAAAACACATTGATTGTTTATTATAGGCATTCAAACAAACGGTTACATCTAATATCAATACAATATTAGTTTGTGAAACAAAAATTACGCGTGTTTTATTTTGCGTGTTTATATCAAATTCCAATTGGAAACTAATGCACATGGATCAAGTTTATAGATTAAAAAACTGAGTGGGTGGAAACAAAATACAAGTACAGGAGATCTATACACTTTAATATCTTGTTTTGCAGTTAACTAATCAAAAATCATGTTCTGACATCAGATTGGACCTAGTTCTTCGGGTTTCTTTAATAGTCAATTAAAATTCTAAAAGATAAGAAAGAGTAACACTTTAAATTAGAAAGTGAATCATCATAAAAAAACCAACAATTTTAGAATAAAATACTTTTTCGAAAAACTTCAGCTTTCTGGGGAAATGCGACTGAAAAATCTGTCATTATTACATTTAAGCGAAAGAAAATACTCTTAAGGTTTATAGAAAATTGTAGGTCAAAGTAATAAAGTCATGGGCACAGGCAAATGTCCTGTATTGCCCTTGACAATTTTCGGTTAAAGCATTTTTTCGTAGTGATTTCTTTCGATTAAATGCAATAATGATATATTTTTAAGTTGCATTTCCTCCGATAAAAAACGTTTGCGAAATAATGTTTCAAACAATAATTGTTAGTTGTTTTATGATTATCAACTTTCTAATTTAAAGTGTTATTCTATTTCTTACCGTTTGGGATCTAAATTGCTTATTAAAGAAACCAAAGAATTTTGACCATTCTAATATTAGAATATAATGCCTCCCTCCTGTTAAACTCTACAGGTATTAATTGGCAGTATTTATTTAACAGTATTTTGCTAAGCAAAATGGTGTAGTGAACTTGAAAAAAGTATCACTGTATTATTATTATTTTTTTTTAATTTTCTTGTTCAAATATTTTAGGAGTAATCGCCAAACAGTGCATTGAATCAATAGGGGGGGGGGGGGTAAAAATAATACATCAACAACGTTACATTAATTAATTATATTAACAATATAGACACTGAAATTGTTAATTTTAAGAAAATTAAACGAGTTATTGCAAAAGTTATCCAGTCTTTATATATAATAGCCTGGTAAACTAGTAACACAATTCCCATATTTCCTTCAGTGTAACTCCCCCATTCTCCCCAATAATGGCGCTCAGTGTCCAACTCAGATTTATTTACTTAGCTATTAAAAAAATTTCTTCGTATATAAAATTTCTTATTAAAAATCTCGTTCCGATTTGTAAGCCTCGTCTAAGGAATTAATGGTTAACACATGTAATAAATAAATTACATATCTTATCTACCACAACATATGTAATTGAAATTGAATAGTTAACATATACGAATCAATTATAAAAGGGAACGAACAAAACTTACCAATCAATCATTGTAATAAAATTAAATCATATTGTTAATTTCAACTATAAATTTTCAATTATCTTTTAAGAAATACCATTACAAAATATTAATAATTCATATTTATACCCAATAAATACTCTTGACTAGCACAGGTTTAAAAGATGATTTCTTAGCTAAATATGTGTGTATGTCGAACTAAAGAGCTAAGAATTATGTATGTGTTTACTAATATTTGAATAATTTATGAAATCCTATATATTACATTTAATACAGGACTTGTTAGGAAGTAATATTATTAAACCTTAAATCATTATATAATATTTTAGTGGAGTTTGAATATTACTATGTTATTTTATGTCAATGTAATGGGATGAGTTACAGATGTTTGGTATGTAATATAAATACATATTATTTAACTGGAGGATCAATATTCAATAATAATATACAATATTTTATGTCCTAAGGGATTGGATGAATTATAGACGGTTTATCAACATATTCTTTAAACATACAGCTTTTACAATAAGTAACAGAAAAACTGTGTCAAAATTTCAATGTAACGACATTTACAAACATTAATTTTATGCTCCGAGAATACAAATTCATTACCAGATTGCTGATCGATCTCAAACTTCTACTCGACAAATAAGTTGTTCGGATGGGGAATTGTAGATAAAATCATAAATCTTATATCATTAATGCTTTTTTGGAGTGACCGTTGCCATGATAGCGGTATCTTCATCAAAGGTCGCAGTGTTTGTTTTATCATTGTTAAAAAGTCATGCGTGTACAGCAGCTATAGTTTAAGTCCTATTATAGAGCCTTAAACGACTCCAATGCCAATTTTGCTTAGTTTAGAATACTCATTCTCTTGTTTGATTCGAAAATATCTATCAGATAGGTATAATTTTAATAGTACAGTGGTGATGTGGCAGTCGTTTCTTAAATTTGATCGACAGTTGCTCATGCTAGATCTTGTGAAACGTGGCAGAAATGTCAAGGAAAACAGCCAAGCACACCTGAATATTGTAAATGTAAAACAAATTATCATTTTTACCTGTGAAAGAAAAGGGACAATTGAGAAATTAAAACATTTTACTTTTTTTGCACATTACTATCAAAAGCTACTCAACTTTTAATTACTGTGTGATTCAATAATAGATTGATAAGTAATTGTCTAAGAACGTTGTATATTTGAGCACCGATAAGCGAAGGGAGCATTTGACCGATCTATTTTGAGATACTGTTTTACAATTTATATTATGGCAAATTTCTACTGTATGACGGCGTATTTATATAGATATAGTACTTTTAGTATTATAATGTAGTACAAAATAATTATTTCCAAGAAGTTCCTTCACTGAATGTTTTTTTTTATTTAAAAAATAGAAGATACATTTATCTTCCATGAGAAAAGTTATTGATGTTAGCAAATTTATTATTAATTATGTAAACTTATTTATATCCATAATAAAATGCAAATATTTAATTTATAATAATATTTTGATGATATTTATAGCATGCGTACTAGTTGAGCTATTTGGTATGATGTTATTTCTGATATTTTTATTTGAAATTTCATAGAAGATGTCTTCGAAACAAACAAAAATGTGAGCGTCAAAAATGAAGTATGTGTCTAAACTATTAAATATTAAATGAAGCTGTTTCATTTCTGAAAATTCCAAATAAAAGTTTAACGATATGTTAACAATGTACCTTTGTTATTACAAGTTTTGAAAAACACTTTGATGTACCAATAAACTAAAATAATATATTTTTGTTCTGTAAAATTTGATCTTGTAACCTTAAATATAAATTGGCAGTGCATAGTCGGTGTGGTACTGAAGTCGTGCGGGTGCGACCTCTGTAGTCCACATGACTCAATTCCTAGAGGGGTAAAACATTAAAAAAAAGATCATGTAAACCTTCATAGATTATTCTCCGAACATGTACTGCAGATTATGCTGGAACGATCATTATCGACATAGATAAATGATGTTTTTTATCCACTTTTCATATTCTGTTTATTCAGTTTTTTCCAGTTTTTTTATTACTATTTAAAAACGGCTCAACTAATTCTGATTTCAGTTCTCAAATACGCGATTTCGCGTCGAAAGAGCCTAGTAACAACTGGAGATTTTCAAAATCGGCCCCTCAAACGGAAACTTCCTCTAGGAAGTTAATATATAAATCAACTAACTTTGGTAAATGAATGCCAATATTCATAATATTAGTGTTTCATTTTTGCCTTGGTTGTTTTTTAATATTAGATTTTTTTTACTTGGCATTGTGTTAATTAGTGTAAAAATCCTTATAATTGTACTATTTGAGGTTAGAACTAGTAGAAAGAAGTTCAAATGTTGTGCATATTATATAAACCGTTCAACTTTGACCTTTCTTTGTAGGGTGATATAAAATATTCTTCAAAATATCCTTGTAACATAAACATCATCTGAAATCATAAAATATATTATAAAAGGAGAGCTAACTAAACATAAACTTTATTTTTGAATATTATCAAATTTTTACTCAACGTAGATACAGTTTATCTAATTTATGATTGCACTAAGAAAGAAACACAGGTTGTTTGGTGGTTAAGAGCTACAAACAAGTAAACATATAACCATATACTTAATGTGTATACAAATAAAATTTGACCATTATTAAAGGATGCATGCACATACTTTTACTACCATCACAGACTAATATTTAAATTATTATATTTTACAGAGCTTACCTCCTAACATTCAGTTTTAGGGTTCATAAATTAACATATAAAAACACTAAACATATTGTTTGTATCTATAACCATCATCCTAAAGGCCAGTCTATATGTATATAATAATCTATATGTATAAGAATGGAAGCTGACTGATCGATCAACGCTCGAGAAACGGCTGGATCTAGAAGCCGAAAGTAACGTAAGTGAGCACTAAGAAGGGATTTTCGGAAATTAATCCCTCAAGGAGTTAAAATGAGTGTTGGAAGTTTGTATGAATGAAATGGCAATTTTGAAGTTAGAAATGTAAAAAATGATATATGAGCATGGTTCGCTACAAAAGTTTCCTGTATTACTATTTTCAAAAAATTTATTCTTCAAGAGGGTGAAAGTTTAAATGAAACTATGTCATTTTTGAAGTTAGAAATGTAAAACTTGATATATGGTTTGAAATAAAAGTTTATTTTAATTTTCGCATAAAAATTCATTCTTTAAGAGAGTCCAATTGGGGATGAAAGTTTATATGAAACTTTGTAATTTAGGTGGTGAAAAGGGAATGGTAGTTTATATGAAAATTGGTCATTTTTGAATTAACTACTTAACCGATTTCAAAAATTATTTCACCTATAATAAGTTACAATGCAGAGTTTCTGAAACATCGCAATGTTTCGATCGATGTTAGACCGATTTTTGTACTTTTTGGGTCAAAATTACCTTATATACTGAGTTTTATCGAAATTGGCGATAACAAAAATATTTCGATTTTTTGCAATTTTCTTAAGGGTTACCCCTTTGAAAAAATCGGGAAAAAAGCAAAAAAAAATTTTGTTTTGGAATTCGATGAAACTCGATGGATGGGGGTAATTTTGATCCAAAAAGTATAAAAATCAGGTTAATTTAATGAATGGATGCAGAGTTTCTCAGATATCGCAATATTTGGATTGATTTTAGTCTATATTTCAAAAACTGTTCCACCAGTCTAGAAATGCACCCGATTTTTTTACTTTTTGGGGCAAAATTACTTTATATACTGTGTGGTCACTGCGTCTACATTAAATTTCCTTTCAAACGAAACCAAAACAATCAAAATTGGTTCATCCGTTTAAGTGCTACGGTGCCACAGACACACTCAGAGATACACAAACATAGCAGTCAAACTTATAACACTCCTTTTTTTAGTTCGGGGGTTAAAAAAAATAAAGTACACAAAAATTTAAGGAGACTATATTTTTAATAGCACAATAAAATGATAATTATTAAATTTATTATAAACTGGCGACCCGCCCCGGCTTCGCACGAGTGCAATGCTGATACTAAATACACTACAGAAAAACTGTGAACGTTGTATATAAAAACATAGCGGCCCGCTCTGGCTTCGCACGGGTATAAAATATATAGCCTATGTGATTAAAATCGATCCAGTAGTTTGGATTTATTCATTACTGCCCGTGGCCCGCACGCGTTAAATTTGAAGTAAAACAATTCCCCTTTCCCTATAACATGAAGATTTCCTGCTATCTTTGGAATATCTAAATTCATACACTATATTTTTACTTATTTACTTTTTACATTTTTAACTATTAACCTCAAAAATAGCAGTACTTCTCCACTATTTAATGGATGTTATTATACATATAAACCTTCCTCTTGAATCACTCTATCTATTAAAAAAAACCGCATCAAAATCCGTTACGTAGTTTCAAAGATTTAAGCATACAAAGGGACATAGGGACATAGGGACAGAGAAAGCGACTTTGTTTTATACTATGTAGTGATATCTACGTTAATTTTATTTAAACAAACATAAATGATACAACATCCTATAGATATAAACTTCTAGAAAAAAGTCATTTATATAAAAAAGAAGTAAGTATCCTCCTCTCAGCTAGAATATATATTTTGCAACAAAATGCTACTACCTACAATATTTTATGTAAACCAAACACACTACACACATTCTCAAACCATATGAATACAACACAAACCCTTATCAACATTATATTATTTGTATATGTATATGTTAGTGTATGTTATATAAATGTTATGTGTGTATATGCTTACCAAAAAATGGTTGAATATTAAAGATTTTTAAATTTATAGTTTCCTTTCTTATTATTCACTTTTGGTAACGGGGTTTTACGTTACTTTATATGTAACATCTTGTTTATATGGCTACAACAATTTTCTCTACACGTTACAATGAGAGAGTTTGTTAACTCTAGATGGAATTATCCTATATTTGAACTGTTAATACTTGAGCACTATTAATAGTTTGAAATTTTTATACTTTATTCACCTATTACGCTCACAAGTAAGTTAATCTATAAGTGTTATATTCTATAATAGGCATGCGAAAGCATGGTTTGATAAAAAGAGTGATCATGCATCATTTTTCATATAGAAATAAGAAGTTAATCGCCCATTGTCTGCAAAGTTAATTTGGTACCCACAATGATAACTACTTACAAAGATGATAACTTTAATGGTTTGTTTGATAAAGTATTAGTGTTGATTCTGAAAACGTAAACAAACTATGAAACAAAGCATTTTAATAGATATGGTGTGGAAGCGCAAATAAATATAGAGATCATAATAGCAATTTATATACAACATCATTTATTTGCGTTTCCACCATTTAGTTGTTGCGTATACGTTTTTAATTATTTAACAGAAAAACATGTTTTTTCTTGCCCCAACTTTTTTAAAAGAATGGAAAAAACATTCATGGGGAAAGTATCAATTTTCTTGCGGGAAGAAAAGGAACTATTTTCGCTATTTTCATACAGGAATTTGGCCCCAGTGAAATTTAATGAAATATTGGGAAAATTTAATTTAGAAGGTGTCAAAATTATATATTGAGGAAAATGACGATGAGGCATTTTAAATGTAATTTTAATTAACTTTTGATAAATGCTCAAAATGTTCTGCAATTGCTGCCAGGGAAATTAATTGAAAAAAATTGATTTTTTTATAGATTGCAGATATTCGATCATACTTTGACCTGAAAGAGTTCATTTTGGTTGCTAACCTCCTCAATTGTCAGTGGCGGTCCATCAATTTTCAAAATCAAACAGGCGTAGGCCCGTTTCTATTATTAATACAAATTTAAATATCATAAATATGCACAAATTTGTGAAGATAATAACACTTTATACAAATCTGCATTTTAATCATAATGTTTGTGTTTCCACGATCTTTATTTTGTCAAGTTATACAAACTGCTTTAATGACAGAAATAAAGTGGTGAAACTTTTCTCACATATTACGAAATTGTGCGAGATAATTTCATATTCAATGTACTAAAAACACTCCGTACCTACTTTTAAATTATATAACTGTGCAAAAGTTTTTCGTAAGCCGTTATTTTTCCTGTGTAAGAAAATTTATTGATTTTTCACGTTATAATATGTTATGAATGCATATTTAACATTTTTTAAAACAGTTATAAATTACTGTTAAACTTTTTCTCGAACTTAAATATTATGTATGTAGAAATGAATGTTTGATGGTTACTTCGACGGGAAGTTAAAAGTTATCTGTATGTATATGTGTTTCATATCCGTGTTGCGTAGGAAATTACTGTACCTTGCATAAATATTTCATCAAATTAATTGCTGTTAACTTTTAATACTCTGTCTACATCTAATATTAGTATGTGTTATAAGCATAGTCCTAAATTTGTAAAGCTGAGGAATTGAAAGATAATTTCGTACATTAAAACTGTTAGTACAAAAAAAAAAAAAAAATAAAGTTTTTTTGTTTGTTTTTCGCCACTTACTTACAGCCTGTTTAACTGCTTATACTTAATTAAATTGACATATGCATTTTGCACAATACTTTTTGGAATTCCATATTGTAAACATAGACGGAATTTCAGAGGTAAGTGTCCATGAAATATAAATTCTTAAGACAAATTTTACTCAAATTGGCCGGTGACCAAAGTGATTCTAGAATAAGACATCAAAATTACGTATGGCTACGTATTATTCACTGCTGTAAGCTAACTAGGCGGTCACAACTTCATTGAGATCTTTTTAATGTTAATTTCAATCATCATGGAATGCTTAGTTTTTGGCTCAGTTTTGATTCAGCGAATCTTGATTAATACAGTTACGAATCCGATTAAAAACTTGTTCCTATGAGTCTTAATAAGTTTATACTAAAGAAAAATAAGCCCCAATCCGAACCAGCATTTTTCCTCGTTGGATTCTCGCGTAGTGAGATGTTAGCGTTCTCACCAAAGCAAGTCAAACAACCTGGTATCGGAATTCTTGAAACTATTTGGCGTCTCGGGTAGAGCCCGGCTACAAATTTTGTTAATGTTTGTTTTTGTTTTAAAGGTTTATTTTTTGTTAAAATAATTTAGATGGTTTCAGTCGATTCACACAGTAACAGTTTGTCAAATCTGAGTCTATTTATTATGAGAAGAGCACATGTTTTAACTCATTCAATTCTTTAGAGAGTTTTTCTTTATAACATTTTATAGTAATTAAATTGTACAAAATTATTTTATTCTCTTTAAGGATCAACCGTATATTTATTTACCTTGGTACCCTTGTCGAGGATCATCATGAGAGTATGAATAAATGATGTACAGATTGTATCAAAACTTTTGAAGATAAATCAAATTTATGTGATTATTACATTTTCTTACTTTATTATTTTTCTAAAAACTAGCTAATTTTAAATTCTCTTTTTTCCCTAACAAATTAGAATGGAATTTTGTATTTCGTATTTTTACCATTTTTATACCATGCATATATGTAATATGCAAGGTTTGCTTAGTTTAGTCCCAAGTTTGTAACGCTTAAAAACATTAATGCTATTAACAAAATTTTGGTATTCGCTTCGTGCGTGAGTTTCGTTTCCATGACAACGATACACTACTTTAATTATAGAATTGTATGGATGCATATATAATTGTATGGATTGCATTTAAGACTTACATTTAAAATTTTATATTCTTGTTTCACAAATTTAAATAAATAATTATGATAATTTACATTTGAAAAATAATATTTGTACAATTTGATTTCTTATTTTCACAATTTTTAATGCATTAAGTTTAATTAATTAGTGTTTTTCAATCATTTTAATTTGACAGTTTCTATATCATTAACATGTAAAGAATTGCAAATTAGTCATAACAGCCCCCTTTATCTCCAAAACTTTTCACTTAAAGCGCTGGCATCGATTTTATTATCCCTACCATGACTACGCACACAACGAATAGGTGTTTATAAAATCACCTAGCTAGTCCATTTTCGGTTGTCTGTCTGTCTGTCTGCATGTTCGTCTGTCCGTCTGTCTTTCAACACGATAACTGAAAAACGAAAAAATATATCAAGCTGAAATTTGTACAGCGTTCTCAGGACGTAAAAAGTGAGGTCAAGTTCCTAAATGAGGAACAAAGGTCAATTGAATCTTGACCTATAGGTCCGTCCGTAGGACCCATCATTTAATTTGTTTGAGATAGAACAAAAGTTTAAATGTCCTTATCAAAAAATATAAAACTTTTGTTTGAAACATTTTTTCATAAACATCACTGTTTGCCCTGTTATAGTATGTATTATATGGGGATATCAGTTACGTATGTGTAATGTGATAGAGTAATGAACATTGTCTATGCATGGTATTTCAACAATTAACTCAGTCAATTGTTTGTTTTAACTTGTTAAATATAATATTCTTGTTTGAGCCTTATCAGAAATTATATTTAGGGAATTATACCGATTATATTTGTATCTTGGGGCAGCTAAAACTATCATTTTCTATTTCCATATGAGTTGACAGTGACGTTGACGAATATTAGTTGTTACACTGTGTATAAATATTCTTTTTATTACAATTTTGTAGACAATTGACAGAATTCTGAGAACAACATTGTAAGTAACTAAAGTTCGTCATTCAGATGGTTCGTTCGTACAGCTAGCTTTGCTCTCTCTTATATGTACATACATTTGTTGTATTGTTTAAGTATATCAATACAACAAAGACTTAAACAACAATAACATTTCACCAACAAATAGAAAAGAGTAATAAACAATTCACTTTAACATTTTCAAATTCAAAATAACAACAAGTGAAAACAAACAATTGACTGAGTTAATTGTTGAAATACCATGTAAAGACAGTGTTGCTTAGGTACTCTATCACATAACACATACATACATGTCACACATACAAACTGATATTCCCATATAATACATACTCTAAAATTTACGCCTAATTTGCACCCTAACGGGTGAACAGTGATGTTTACGAAAAAGTTTTTCAGTCAAAAGTTGTTTATTTTTTTTGAAGGAATATTTCTTATACTTAAACTTTTGTTCTATCTCTAACGGTTTATAAAATGGGTCCTACGTACTCAAGACCCAATTGTCCTATGTTGCTTATTTACGATCTCGGCCTGACTTTTTATATTCTGAGCACGGTATAAAAATTTCAGCTTGATATATTTTTTCGTTTGGGAGCTATCGTGTTGACAGACAGACGGGCAGACGGACAGACAAACTTGGGACTAGACTTGATATACTATGATATATTTCATATATACATGGTATAATAATATAATACTTACCATGTCAAATATTTTACATTTTAGTGTATTTATTTTGAATTGTAATTCCAGTTCTAACTTTGAATATTCAATTTCAAGGATTCATAATCTTAGGATGACTTGTTTTGCTGCGTGTAAGAATGTTTCTTGGAAATGAAAATATTTCAAAAGAACTCTTTGTTCTGATCAAAAATCAAGTATTTTTGTATACCGTGTGACCAATTTTTAACTCTCTGCCCTTTTTTTTTTCTTAGAATGCGAAATTGGTTCTTAGCCGAAAGTAGGTACCTTTTGGCCGCAATTGACTTCAGAGAGAATATTTATTATGAGTATTTTCCGGCTTCATTTAAAGCAGTAATAAAAACGAGATAAATACATTTTGTTAAATAAGTTTTAATAGTCAATCAATATTCAATAGGACTGAATCGATACATCACTTAAACGTTCTTTCAGTAGTATGAGTGATAAAAATCCGACATGTCAAATAAAGAAGAATTATATTTTTGGTACCACATACATCTATAATTTATATAATTGTGGTAAATATAATGGTAACACTGATTTTCAATCAAGTTTTAAAGTGGTTCATGATTGACATATTTTGTTAGATTTTGTATAGAAAATTGATATTATATTGTTTGTTAGAAAAAGATAGATGATTGATAAAATGTTGTAGTCTCACACTTTTCACATATATGATGTTATTTTGTTTACGTACTACGTGTGACGTAGGTGTATACACTCTACTTGTATTACATTTTATGAAATATTAGTCGAGATCGCATTGGCATTGATGTTTCATACAAATGAAATATTTCATAGGCGTATCATTTTTCAGATTTTTGGAACTATGTTCCTTATCGTACGATATTTGGTTGCTGGTTGAAAGTTAAAACCAAAAAACTCTAACAAATACCAAAAACTGACATTTAGGTTACCTGTCAAAATTTTATGTTTCATTATTTTAAAAATACTTAGTTGTGAAAGTTTTCAGAAGTTAAAGAAAGCAGAGATAATTTCAAGTAAATACAATGAAGTTTTTATGTTATGTAATAATAATTATCCTAATCAAACCAAACGTAATGTACTCGCATATTG
Organism: Chrysoperla carnea; assembly: GCF_905475395.1. Classification (NCBI taxonomy): domain Eukaryota; kingdom Metazoa; phylum Arthropoda; class Insecta; order Neuroptera; family Chrysopidae; genus Chrysoperla; species Chrysoperla carnea. Next base: position 18,982,750 of record NC_058339.1, read on the forward strand.
GTAAGATCGTAATTGTACTCAGAAGTATGTATTTTTTAAACTTACACTACAATTATTTCATACAGTAAAAACAATCAAACAAATATTTGACTTATTAATAATTAATACCTTAAATTTTCAGAAAAATATCATGTAAATAAAAAAAAAGTAAGCGCTATATTTGTAATGTACCTATCAAGGAACGAAGGTAGTGTAATTCCTCCCGGGTGTCCCATGACACCTTTCAATCTCTTTTAACTTTACGATAGGAAGTACTGTTTTTGTTTTTTAAATCGAAAAAAAAAATTGTGTGATATTGAATATCAATTAAAGCCTAGAAGTGGGTTTTTGGGTATTGAGCCAGGCTAGGAAATCTTCCAGTTTATAATTAACTTCGAATGAAAACAGCTTTTCAAACTTGAATATCTATTAAATGAAGCTTTCAAGGTAAAACCTAAACATGATATCATAAAACTGTGGCCATTGAAATAAAACTTTTATTTTTACTTGCGCTCAAGCATAGGCGAAGACCGCAAACCCAGCCTTGCTTTCTCTTAAATAATTTCTAATAATCAATTGCAAGTGGAAAATTTTGACATTTCGTATTTTCGAAGATATTTTTAATGAAATTCCCCTTGTCTGTGGCAAGCCCAACACGTAAAGTAAAAAGTCGAACTTTTGTTTAACTACCGCCCTAATTATAATAGTCCTTCAATCCAAATATGAATTTCTATTTTACTTATGCCTTGGTTATTTTCTAAGAGCACTCTTCTTCAAACTAGAAAAACAAAATTAGACACCATTTCTTATTGTTAATTTATTTAACCGTGACTATGAATTATGTAAACAAACCATGACTATTCAAATTAAGAAAACAAAAATTATTGAACATAAATTTGGAATCGTAGACAAGGCGCCAATTTCTGATGAACTACTTGCACGACATACATTCTATACCATTGGAAAAATACAACGAAGATGGAATGGTTGTGAAATATTAAGGGTTGTGTGTATTTATGACAAGGTGGAGGTGTATTTACAACATTGCAGCAAGCGAGGCAAGCAACATCATATGAAAATAATATTGCAAGATGTTATTATAGTCGTCATATGTTGTTATTGAAAAATAAGACACACCAACTATAAAATGTGTCAACATTTTATTGCATTTTTACTAGTTTTCAAATGCTTTTCAAATATCTGATTATCCTGTACTTTTTTGTGTATGTGTATTTATTGTATGTGTGTGTATGTGTATGTGCTTTTTATTTGAAGTACTTACTTTACTAGTTTTTTGTACAAAGTAGATTTTTATTTTTAAAATGTTCTATTATTATTGACCATATCATTTAATGTGATTTGATAATTTAATAACGGATCATAAAATTTTTTTCAGAACCTTCGTTGAAGTAAGTAATAAACGTTCGAAAAGTGTCACAAACTATATATTTAAGCTTGAACAGGAAATATAATAGTTCTGAAAAAACTTAAAGCCACGTATATTGGTTAAGTGGTTCAAGAATCAACTAATACTAGCGGAAACACAGATAAAGTGATACTACATTTTATTACATTTAAGGAAGTCATAAAGTTTAATAAGTTAGTGCTAAAATGCCTTGAGTTTATTTTTCAAGACTACAAATTGGTTCGCCGTATTTCGGCCGATTTTGATACACATGCAACTAAATTTTATGTTAAATTTTCTAAAACTTATTATCTCCTTAATTTTTTTTGAGTTGTAATCTCATGGTTTATTAAATATTTATTAATATACCCATCAATTCCTATCGTAAATCACTGTGCAAAATTAATAAAATAAAAGTTAAAATAAAACTTTTTAAGGGACAAGCTTTTATTGCACTAAATAGTAGAAAATTATTTTTTCAATGAGCCACTCATTCACGACTATTTATAAAAGCTTGAGGCACTCAATTCCAAATATCAAAAATGAATCGGAGCGTTTCATCCACTCCACATACCTACTTATTTTTCAAATCATTCTTGATATTGAGCGCCTCAAGCTTTAACTAATAGTCGTGTATGAGTGACTCGTAGAAAAAATTATTTTCTACTCTTTAGTGCAATAAAAGCTCAAAAATTCCAAAATTTGTATAATAAGGCTCCAATAGAATAAGCCCCCATATTCAGAGGAGTTTATACAGGCCCCCAATATTTGTATGCTTTTACATAACTTGCGTCCGCTAAATTTTTTTGAGTAATCGCCTTTGAAAAATCAACTTGTTGCACAATGTTAGAAATTTATTGCCTAAATTTTTCTAAACGATTTGTTTCCTTACATTCCTTACCATTTGATGATTCAAGGTGTATATTGTATTTAAAAAGTTAGATTAAGTTCAGTTGTATGCCCCAAGTGCAATAGTTTTTATATCGCTCGCTGGTTTGTGAAACATATGAAAAAAACCCGAATGTTAAAACTTATTATAGTCACGGCTCACCCGTTTATTTTCAATTTCTTATTAACTACCATAATACTAACGCCAACTAGTCTACACGTGTGGATTGTATGTGCGAATGTGAGTGTCATTATTAGTGAGATTTAACAATAATAATTATCAAAGAATTTTAATTATCTTTTATTTAAATTGTTGTTTATTTTTTTTACTATGCGTTTCATACTTTTTTTTTATCCTTTTAGTAATCATGAATAGGAGGTGTACGTATATGTCATGTCACTTAAATAATAATTTTTATTTCCTTTGAAGTTAAAAATTTTATACGAGATATCATTAATTAAATTTGAAATGCTTTAGGCGTTAAAAAAATTATTGTACAGCTTTTTTTCTCCTTTGTTTATTGATTAAAATAAATTTGTAATTTTTTAATCATCAAATATAATACGTTCGTATTACCGTTAATTCAAGAGAATCAATCAATATTCAATTTTCATTAATTTAATAAGTGATAAGAAGCTTCAGATTTAACTCAACTGAATCTGTGAATGAAAAATGGGGTGAAGGGGTCAATTTCTTCTTAATTTCAATTACTTACATAGGGGGTGATTTTTAAAAATGAACACGAATATTTCAAAAAATGAATGAAAATAAAAAAACCACAAAAACTGAGTCTAAATCAATTGAAATTACGCCCGGGCAATTTTGGATAAAAGCTTGATTTTTGTTATATGAAGTTTAACGTCTAAATCATTGAAAATTTAAGGGGGGTTGCCCGATTAGTCTAGTAAATTAATTACTTCATAAGTGGGCATATTTAACAATGGTTTTATGGAAACACGGTAGATGGATGATATTTTTTCACAGATTTCTCCAAAACCAGTCGGTGGAAATTTAAAAAAAAAACTGTATAAGTATATTAAAACTTACATTTTAATAAATTATTGAAAAAAAAAAAAACGGTGTACCCGACTAATTGAAATTTTTTTGAACTTTTATGCTGAATTTTGTTTTAGCTTGACATTAAAATCTGGAGTAACATTCAAAATCTCGAAAATTGATAAGTTTTTTTAGTTATTTAGTTTAAGATATTTCTATATCTATATCGATATTTTTTCTGAATCATTTTATTTTAGATTTCACGAACGATCTCATACAATTAATCAAGGGCGTGACACAAGAAAATGCACTCCCAAAAAAAATGGTACACACACATACAAAGCCGAAAAAATATGGTACATACTTACACGTCATGAGTAAAATTCTTTTATCTAAAGATGTAAAGGACATGAAGAAAATACCTTTTTTCCCATTAGGGTAAAGAGGTGTAGTATATTTACGGCAGAAAAAAAAAAGACGAAAAAAAAGTATATAAATTATGGAGAATAAAAATAAAATAAATATAAATATAAACACTAAAAGTGTTTTTATTTGAAAGTGTGGTTTTTAACATTTAATCACACTAATAACAAATGTCATGTACAGAAAAACCTTTCTATACACACAAATGTTTTTTTATGCAAGTGTGTGTTCATTTTATTACACTCATGGACTTGGACACCAAGAGTACCTTTCAATTCAATATTATCGATAGCTTCGGAGATGAATGTTTAGTAAAAATAGTGTATCACAATTCTAGGTCAGAAAATTGGATTAGATTTCGCCACAGTCTGTTTAATCACATACACCAATAAATACATTCATCATTCTGGCAGTGGGTTATGCACTAGTTTTCTTTGACCACTAGCCGAAATTAGTCCAACAATCGCTTAAATTATGAATGAAAGTTTGTATTCGCTATGTACATTAGTTTACTTACCATAGTAAAGCGATACACTACTTTATTAATGATGGACGTATAAGTCTATGTTTTGTATAGGGGAAGGACAGGAAAAAGTTTTTTCTATGGGTCCAAACATTAATTTAACCTGATTTTTATACTTTGTGGATCAAAATTACCCCATCCACCAAGTTTCATCAAATTCTAAAACAAAATTTTTTTTGCATGTTTCTCAATTTTTTCAAAGGGAGTACCTTAAAAAAATTGCAAAAAATCGAAAAATCGAAAAATTTTGGTTATCACCAATTTCGATAAAACTCAGTATATAAGGTAATTTTGACCCAAAAAGTACAAAAATCGTGTGCATTTATTGACTGGTCGAATAGTTTTTGAGGTACGCATGAAAATCAATCAAAATATTGCGATATCTCAGAAACTCTGCATCTAATCATTAAATGAACCTGATTTTCATACTTTTTGGATCAAAATTACCCCATTCACCGAGTTTCATCAAATTCCAAAACGAAAATTTTTTCCTTTTTAAATTTACCAAATACTTCCTTTTTAAGTAAAACAGAACAGAACTGAACAGAACATAAATTTAACGAACTATAAAAAGGTCCATACAGGTACATAATTTAAACATAATTTTGGAGTAAAACTAGTCGGTTAAAAGAAATGCCTTAACCAGCTCTTCTTTCCACTAGAACATTGCCTAATAATCTCTGCACTAAACAAATGAATCATTGAAAATAAATTATGTTTACATTTTATATGTTCATTAAAAATCGTATGAATATTTATAATAAAATGTAATAAACAAAAATAGATACCTAAAAAAAAAAAACTGATGTTCTTCAATTTTTTAATCAAAAATCACAAAACCTCATAATATTTATTATTAGTGTTATAAATATATATATACATATACTATAAACAAATAATATATTTCACAGGTATCCATCATAGATACAATAGCTATATATATTATAGCTTTATATATTATGTTAAGCTTTACGTAAAACGAACGGTAGACGACCTATAGATATGGATGTATAGGTACTAAATACACACATACATATAGTATGTTATACACAGGTAAGACAACCTAACACACACCGAACTGATAAATAAACAAGCTAGGGGTTGGGCGTGACGCATCACCATGGTTACGTTGTGACGTTAACAGAGAGCAGCACCACTACACTAAACAACATAGGTACTAACCAATATCTACCTATATAATGTATAATATTTTATATATACGTCAAATATGTTGTTACTTTCTCATGAATTGTAATTTATTGAAACGATATTTGAATCATATTTTCAAAAACTAATAAGCTCTTAATTAATAAAATCTAGGTATTAAATTTTGATTTCTAGTAATAATAATAATAATAAAAATAATAATAATGGGGTTTAACATCCGTTTCTCTGACATATACGCCTATAACAAAGGCCATCCACATCATTATTGTTTAATCTTTGTTTATTTAATTACAAACATATTTACAATTACATGTTGATGTGGGTGGAGTCGGTTATTTCGTTCTTATCCAAGCGACGACAATGTGATCAACTCTGCACTCTTATTAATTATGAATTGTTCACACTGCCGCTGCCTGGATTCGAACCCGCAACCTAAGTCTAAATGGACAAACAGTCGAACGCCTTAGACCGCTCGGCCATTAAGGCTCTTGATTTCTAGTAAAATTACCCCGTAATATAAGGTAAGAAAAAAAGGGCTTTTTGTGATCCTTTTTTTAACCTATCCTAAAATATATTCTGGATCATTATGATTAAAAGGGCTCTCAGGGCCACAACAATTTTTTACAAGTAGTTTTCGAGCTACTGACGAACAACGCTACACATATACTATATTTATAGTACCTATATAATTAGGAAATTGTTCATTGAATCGGTCTGATAAAAAGCTCTCAAGGCCACAAAATAACTATAATGTATGTGTAGCTTTGAAAACACGTAGCTCGAAATGTTAAAAAATGTTGTTGTCGTGAAAGGTTTTTATCAGAACAATCCGAAAAAACACTGGGGGGGGGGGTTTGGATTGAAAAAGTTTCACTGAAACCATTTTTCTGGTCATATAGGTAGGTACTATAAAATGTGTAGCTTGGATCGTTCGTGGTTCGAAAACTACTCGTTATAAATTTTTCTGGTCGTGAGATTTTTTAATTAAGAACATTCTAGGGTGGGTTAAAAAAAGTTTCACAAAAAGCCATTTTCCCATCTAATGTTGCGGAGTCCTTTCTAAGTCAAACTTAGATGCTAGAAACATTAAAATTTAAAATTGAATTAGGAAGACCTATGGAACCCTAAACTTGCATTTGAAACATATCTAAGAACACTTTCCATTAAATTGCCTTTTTCCTTAAAATCTTTTCCAAACTGAGCCGATTTGGAAGATCATCACCAATTTTTAGTTTTTTTCGGGTACGGAACCATTAATTCGGATACTTGAAACATTGCTAAGAAATCTCTGCATTACGTCGGTTCTTCCGTTTAGGCGCAATAGACAGACACACCCACATAGCGGTCAAACTTTCACCCCTTTTTTTTAGTTCGGGGGTTAAAAAAAATTGTATTACATAAATTGCCCAATGAACTCTAAAGTATGTTAAACCATTTTGATGTTCATAAACCTAATGAGGCTCCCTTACTCACAAGAAAAGATCCGTAATAGAAATAGGATTTAGAATATATAGTCATCATCAATGAACTTTATCTATTAATCACATAGGTAAAGTTGAAAACGTTTGAGTCAGATAATATGACTAAAAATTAGATTTTCCCATTCAATGAAAGATAGAATCTCAGATTAACTACAGAATTCAATTTTAAGTAAATGCATCGTATTTTATACATGCATATATAAACTAATTATATCGGTTTATAAAGCTTTCTATTTGTAATTTCATTGCTAATAGAGAGTTCGTAATCGATTAAGGGTGAAATTCCTATGAGAATTCTGAGTTAGACTTTGAATAAAATATATTTGTTAGTTGACGTAAAATTATTTACCAACAATATTTGGTTTTCCAGCTAAAAGATGCTCTGTCTAGCATTTTCAATAAGAATTCACTTCTTTAATAAAGACCTATTATTCACAACATAATAAATTACCTTAAACAATGATTATTTTAAATAAATTTGGATAAATATTAGAAAATCATAATTTATTTATTTTGGTCCAAACACTGAAGCCTTAAGAACACGATAAGAAATGTATGGTGTTTACTACAATGCTGGTTTGGTATAGAGACAGATTCTATAGTATCTATGTTAGCAAAAGTAATATACCACCAACCAGTATGGACCTGACGTTTATACTGCATTGACTCGTCCGCCATAAATATTGCTAATGTTACTATTCCCTTAATGGTCAAATCAGTATGGCGTTCACACCGATACTGATATAGTGATATCCAGAAAAAATTCCTTACGTGTAGCATAAATTTGTCCACACACACAATATCTTAATCCTTTTTCTACTCAAGATGATTTTGTTTTTTATTTCTAGCATGGTTTTGATTATAACCTCAAAGCTCGCACCAATATTGTGGTATTCGATATTTATTGATCGAACCACCCATCCAAGATTATTCAGAAATAATCTAATTACCATTGAAAACAAATTGCACAAATGATAATATAAAAACACATCTATGTGCATGGTTCTCGGAAATTCCAATAATTTTTGTAAAAGTAAAATATTGTGTTTTTGCTCTTAAAAATGACATTTGACATTATATATAGAAATCGGGACGATCAAAGAGAATTTATTGATGAGGATCGATATTCAGCAATTTGCAATAATATTCTAAGATGTAATAAATTTTCATTTAGTCTCAACATTAAATTGTAATAAGATAAAAAACGAAAAACATTATAAAAATACTCTTTGAAAAAGCAGAGATGATCATTTTGAATACTACAGGTACTGAGATTTATAAAATAAAATTATAATAAAAAAAAAATTATTGTACATATAAAACAAATATACAAATTGAATATAAGAAATTCAAAAGAAATATAAAAAAAAGTTGGATAAAAGCAAATAAATTACATTTAAAGAAAATAGATATCACATAAAATGGTATAGGTTACTTTTTTCATTATTATTTTTAAGTCACACATGGGAAGGTCGTTAAAGTCAGCCATTCATATGAGGTATCGTTTTGTACGGCGAAGAAAACATGAACGAAACGTGGAAATAGCCCATTGATATTTATGCATAATCCGATGTACAATTTCATTAGAAATGATCCTTTGACCTTTATGCTAAAACTTTTTTATTTCTTTAAAGGACGTTGACGTAAAATTAAAATTGTTATCGAGTCATAACATCATGTGAAATCAATTGTTGGATAACATCAATTACTACGAAAATATGAATGGTTTAGATAATAAAAGTAATTAATATTTTTCTTGAGAAAATTTTTTTTCTTACGTTGCGCTGCCCGGTCTAGAAGAAGTTTTCTAAAATTATTTCAACGAAACTTTAACAAAATATCGCCAAGTAAAAATTTAATTTAACCGTCGTTAGTGACCCATACAGTTTTCTCAATTTTTTTGCCATTCATTGAAGAAATTCAAGTACTAAAAGAGTTCGTTACTTCAAATAAAAATAATTTAGCAACAAATGACTATCGATTTTCATAAGCATAGGGTATTTCTTGACAACTTTCCTATACGTAGGGATAAAAACGTAATTGTGAAATAAAATTTAGTGCAGAACGTTTAAGTGCAGGAAACATGGTACATAGTAAAAAAGGTAAATATATGTTTTGTTGATGCAAAAACATAGACATGGAAAATCATGTTAAAACTAACTAAGTTAGTGAAACATGAACTTAATAATATTCAAAAAAAAGTTATAAAAACTATCATCATCACATCAAAAGAAAATTTTCTTAACAAAATTGAAGTAAAAAAAAAAGTTTTTTTCCAAAAAAAGAAAACGGTGCCTTTCACAAAACAACTAACAATTAGATTCAGATTATTGGCCTGGAACGAAATATTTTATACTAAACTGTGTAAAGTCAACTTATTTTTCGTCTCTTTTTAACTATCGTTTTTGACGTGGCACTAATATTTTACTACTATACTGGGTGTAACGTGTTTGGTTTAGTATGACACTTTGTCTGGAACTAAAAAATTTAATGGATACAAAAACCTATCTATCCTACACTGTCACATTACACATTCATACATGTCACACATACATACATGATTTTCCCATATGATACATACTATACAATTTGTGACTAATTTGCGACCTCACAGGTAAATAGTAATGTTTACGAAAAAATGATTCAAACATAAGTTATTTTTTTAAAAGTAACATCTTTTACTTTTACTTTTGTTCTATCTTTAACAGTCAACAAGATGGGTCCTATAAACCCAAGACCCAATTTAAACGCCCTGAATACGCTATAAAGCTTGATATATTTTTTCGTTATCGTGCTTATTAGGTGATGTTATGAACACCTATACCAATTTTGTTCGTAGCTTCAATATTGTTAAGCGTAAAAAACTGAGACATAACTTAGTATACCTTCATATATTTCATATATATGGTATAAAAATCACCAAAAAAGCACGGAAAATTGTACATTGATGTAGATTTTTCAGAAAATATGAAAGTAACAAAAAAGTTTATACAAAGAAATCGATCGGTATACGCCCGAGAACTTTGGACTGATCTTTTTTTTTTCTTTAAAATGCATAGCCTTCGAGTAAATTGGAAAAAACTTGGTTTTCCCAAAATCACCTTATTTTTTCTTCGAATATAAAAATTTTATTCGAAAAATAAAAACTAAAAATTGGCAAAGGTGTACTCAAACCTTAAATAAACTTCTTTAAACGTAAATTTCACCTTATTTAATGGGCTATCACCTTAATTGTTTTATCCTTTCAATAAAAGCACCCGGTATTCATACATTCTCTTGTCATTGCTGCCAACTCAAACTTTTTTTCTCACTTTGTCAGCAATCTTATTATTATTATTTAGTATTGGGATGTACATGAGGAGAATTATCATCCCACCAAACACTTTTGTATGTGGACATTATGTAGATGAATTTTATATATTTATGTTGCTAATAAGTTTTAAGTATTGAAACATAATAATAAATCTTCTTATTATTAAATGAACATGTGCATTCATTCTCAAGCATATTTATCTTTTTTTTTTATTTTTTGCTCATCGAAAATTTTTCAAAAATTCAAATAAATCGTACTAATAATAATAACACTGATTTCTTTCCTTACATATATTATGTTTTTTTCTTCTTTTAGTCGTGTCATTTTAGCATTTCATAGAGAATATCGAGCCAGTTTTTTTTTTTTTAAATGATCAGGAAGGTCCATATATCGGAGTCTACACCTAACTTTTTGCCGCTAGAGAGTTTTTGAAAGAAAATCATTAGAATCCATTTATGAGGTAATTTTTGAAAATTTTAAAACCTTGAAAATATGGGCCAGAAACATATACTCGGGGGTCTCTGATCACTATTCCGAAATCAGAATTTCGATATAATCTCCCCCTCTTGGGATAATATACCTTCCTGGTCCAAAATTGCAATATTCTGTAAATATTCAACCAAATGGATCAAAAAAGTATACCCTATATCGAAATTCTGTCTTCAGAATAGTGATCAGCGATCCCGAAAACCCCCATTAGTACGTTTCTGGCCCATTTTGTTGCATATTTTCAATGTTTTGAAATTTTCAAAAATCACCTCATAAATGGATTGTAATAATGGGGTTTTTGGGCAATGGGCAAACTTTCTAGCGGCAAGAAGTAAGATGTAGATTTTGATATATGGATTTTCCTCTACATTTTAAAAAAAAACTAGCCCGATAGGTTGAGGTACATACAAATTTTTCATTTTAGCCTTTTTTGATCTAAAATGATTCGTCTATTTGTAGAGAATATATGTCGTGTTTATAACATGATGCCTTTTTTTATAGTTGAATGTTTTCGTTTTTTTCTTTATTTTGTGAATAAAATTTTACAACAGATTACACATTATTTATGAATGTAAATATATTATTTTGTTTTTACTTTCATGTTTGAAATTTAAATGTGAAACGTAAAGGTTACATATAAGTATTATCAAAGAATCTGCACGGTGCCATCACTAAATTAGCAAAACATACGTTATTTATGAGCCAATTCAAAATGATGATAATATGATGATGGTAACTACTTGGTAGTCGAAATAAGTATTGATATAATACAAAAATTGATTTTGAAAATTGGGGCAAAAAGTGAAATTTTCAAAAGTTGCAATTAGAATTCATGAATTTAGTAAAAGTTTGTGCATTTCAAGGTGACCATAGAAAAGAAGATGTTTGGAATGATATTTTTTATTGTTTACTTCTGTTCATTTCTTATATACCATGAAAATATCTGCTTAAAAAATCCAAGTGAAGTTTTTTCACCGAGATCTTTATTTGAATGCAAAGAATGGCCTGTTCATTGCAAAATCATGTGCGCAAAATAAATTAGAAGAGATTAAAAAAATAGCACAAATATGGCGGATTTTTGGCTACCATTTGTTTGGTTTACCAAAAAGCTCTTTACAATTAATTATCTTGGAAGTAAGTACTTATTAAATTACATCATTGTACCAATAACTGTAAGGACTATGGTCTAAATACAGAAATTATCTATTTATCTATCTTTGGGAATTTCTTTTTGTGAAGATCTCTTTAGGGCAAAGTCTTTTAAGGACCTCTTTTTATTCATTCTATATCTTCATCTTGTTTGGCCCGATAATCTCCTTCTGTCTTGGCCTAGATCTTTAAATTTTATCTCAGCATCTATAAATAGTAAATCTATTATTTGATTTCCGTTGATCTGTTCATTACACCGTATTCCACATTAACACATGTACATTTAGCTGTTTCTATGGTTCGCTTATTTAGTGAAACGTGATTGTCAATGTTCGCTGTTTTTGTATTGATGTTTGTTTGTTGTCATGACATGAATCGTATATCTGTTTTCTTTGGATGTATGTGTTATATATATTTATTTTCTCACTTTTTTTTCTCATAACTTGTCTATATATTATGTCCGTCGAAACCTCACATCCATATTTTTCCCTATTTTATTCATACCATCTTTTAGTAAACACCCAGAGGCGATACATACTTATATATCAAAAGACATGTACTCATCCTCATGTTGCTGGTGTAAGCTCTGCTTGTTCGTCAAAATCCACCACATTTGTTGGCATCATCTATGATGGATACTTTCTATATATACGTTTCTTTTCGAGATCTATCATCACTCAGATATATTTTCATTACAGTTTTTTCACTTTAATATGAATGATATTTTGATATACACATTGTGTAAATGTAATGAACAATTTTGTCATAGACGATACAGCTTGTGTATTTTTCTATGTGAAACGGTAGGAGGTACTTGATATACCAAAGAAAACAACGACATTAAAACAGAAACTATTATTTTAATTATACCTGTATATAAAGAGCCCGGCATTACACACGTAATAAGATCAAAGAGATCAGAGTGGCGAAACAAATATTGATTAGAGAAAATAGCGGAAAAAGAAAGAGGGCCATTACCAGCAGGATAAAGTCAGTGGAAAAAGATTTGCAAGAGCAGGGAATTTGATACGAGAAGCCGAGAACAGAAGCAGATTGAGACATATCTGATCGAAATTCAAGTGCCCTCTAGGCTTGTTGTGCTGATCTATACATATACTTTGTGGCTGAAAAACTTATCAATGCAAATCTATGTCAGGAATATATAATTCATAGTTCAGTTCAGACTTCTTTTTCCTTATGACGAATACTAAATTAGATCCAGATGTTACGTTCTGTAGCAAAGATTTGATTTATCAGAATATTTACGAAAACAATCTTTACCTTGCAAGACTATTTACTGTTTCATAAAAACTAAAACAAAAACTAATAAGTTATGTAATTTTGGTAATAATTTTGAACATTAATAATTGTTCTCTATGACTTAAGTCATTGATCTAGACGTGGCAGTAAGAATGCCATTGTATTAATGGTCCATTTATATCAGTCATCAAGATCAATTTTTTGTTTGGAGTAAAGTACGCTGCTTATAAATGCTACTCTCGATAATGTCCATAGGTTGATCTTTCTCATATACACCCTTAATCTGAAATTCAGCCGAAATGTGTGAATTTTTGTCTAAATTATCGACAAAGTGAATGTCATTATATGACTGACTTTTATAGAAATAATTATTTTCTACATTTTAGTCCAATATAAGCTTGCCATTTTTAATTTATAATTTACATTTACAAATTTACATGATGGAAGAAGGTTGTTGGGCACGCTCTTGGCAACAACCTATAAAATTTCCAACCGTTGTCAAGTGCTATACCTTTCCCTAGTGAAAACATTTATCGTTGCGTTGAGAGATTTTAATTCAACCGGTAGGTTTAGTGGATGGAAAATATTAGTTTCTTGGTCACTATGATTTGGTCACAAAATATTGAAAATATAATACAATAATCAGGGAACACTTTTTTTACTACATGCTTGTTGTTTATCCAATAAAAAAAGATTTTTTACATATATCATAAAATATATGAAAAATTATTGCCGTAATTTCTAATAGATTTAAATAAATTGATCATTGATATCAAAAAAACCTTAGAAGAAATAGTGCTAATTTTGTATATAAGTTTATAGGATTGAATATAACGTCAAAAGCCCTTTTACAAGTGTATATCGAAAAAAAGTTGAACATCAATCACTTAAATACTTTGGTTGGCTGGTTAGTGATGTTTAAAGGATTTTCACTTTTTTAAATCTCAAGTTTCACTTTATATATGTATATAATGTTATATAACTTTCTTTTTTATTTATATGTACGGTATTGTGCAGTGTCTCGGTAGTATCATTCTTAGTTTCGCCAAAATATTATATTTATTTACGATACAAGTGGGTTAGGAGCATTATTTAGGCTGTTATGTACAAATTTTTGATTGGCGTCAAACATTCCTTGATTGACGTGAAACTTATAACTTTTTAAAAAATTCTTTTAAATACTCATTGAGTCATTGGTAAATAAAAAATAAAAGTGGTTTTTCAGATCAAAATGGTTAAAGTTACAATTGAAGATGTGATTCATGACAAATTATGTATCAAAATTTAAAAAATGTATATTTTTAAAGTGCTATAAAGTGAGCAAAGTCAAGCAAAATGATAACTGTAAAAATAAATCCCAGGTACTACACTGTTTCCTATTCTTTTTATACAAAGTCAAATGATTGAATGTTATTAGGATAGACACTAACCCTTAAATATCCTTTACATATTGGGAATAAACTTTTTTTGTATACATTTAAATTCATTTATATTTTAAGATATGGATTGGGATATTCTTATTCAATAATGAAATTCTAGTTTTTTTTTGGAGGAAATATCATAAAATCACTGTTTAATAACTTTTATAAGCGAAAATCCCAATAGTTTAGTTATGAAAATCAATAAATAATAAATCATAGTCCAAATAAACTGCGATATGAAAACATAAATTATAAAACCTAGATGGGTATATTGGAAGACTCGGGATGAATTGTTTTTATTCTGTGTAAAAAAGGAAAAATTAGGTCAAGTCAGAAAAATCAGCAAATTATGTTGATTTCGAAGACATCACTGTCTACCCTAGAGGGTGCAAATTAGATTATAAACATTATATAGTATGGATACGTACTATATATATTATAAATTTATACGTTACATATATTATGTATGTGTTTGTTTGTAATAGCATCTATAAATATATAGGAGACTTTCTATAGATATAGATAGTCACTCATCACGATATCTCTGGAACTATAAGACCTAGAGACTTGAAATTTGGCAGGAATATTCCTTTTGCCAAGTAGAGGTCAGCTAAGAACGAAATTCCTCCCACAAGGGGGGTTGCGGGGGTGTTCATGAATAAAAAATTCATATTTTTCAATTATGGCTTTTAATAGTTCAAAACTTGGTCAGAATGTTTTAAATTACATTTATGATAACTACTTACGTAGTTAGATAACAAAATTAATATTTTTCGCGCCTGGCGTATATTTTAAGCCACGCAAAGCGGGCGGGTAACAGCTAGTATACTATATAAAAAACAGGCGATTGTGCAATCAAAACACTCTGAAATACATGATATTTCAACAATTAACTCAGTCAATTCTAATTTTTCACATGTTATCGTTAGTTTAAGCTATAGATGATACTTGAAAAGGCTGGAAAATTTTAATTTGTTTAAATTATCATTTATGAAGTATGTTTGCGTAGCCTAAACTATATATTCTTTGATCACAATTCAGATAAGACTGCTTTTATTCACGCTCATTTTAATTTCACCTTAAGGAACAGTTATGTGAAATTACGTATTAATAAAGTTATACTTTTAATTAATATAAGTTTACACTGTGTCTCAAATACGCAACATAATATCGTGATGTATAAAAATTATATTTTAGAAAAGAATTTCAAATTTTTTAAATTGAGAATCTCATTTTATTACTTCTACATGATACAGCTGGATTCAGGAGTTTACCTCGAAAGCAAATATCATATTGGAAACATTTTTTAAACAGAGAATAAACGGTCGAATGTAGAGTTTTATACTTTGAAAATAAAAGCAATATGAACATTAGCTTCTCTGCTATGCTAGTAGGAACAGAAATTTTTACACCCTGTTTAACAAAAACAACGCAGTTGTATATGAATTTGGAATTCCTATATCCCTATTCCTATATATTTTAATTTGAGGACGTAAGGATGTTTGTTTGTTTGTTTATTACGCTTTCTCGCAAAACCAAGTGAATGGATTTGAATGAAATTCTACAATAATGTAGCTCATACATTAGACTATCGATTAGGCTACAATTCATAAAGACATATTAAGCTTCATTTCAAACCATAAATTAAAGATTTGTGTAAAAATGGAGAACGAATTCCATAAATCACAATTCATGGCCACCTGTAATGATACACTCTATGAATCAAGACCATATAACATTTGAAAAAATTGAAATCTGTGTTTTGATAGTACGAACGTAAATACTGTTTTGCTAAATATGGATTCTATCGTCTAAATTCACTTAAATGTACAAAATTTGTTAGCATGCTGGCAAATCCTCAAGGACTTTCTAGCATAATACAAATGTTTGAATTTACATTATAAAAGAGGTATTCACAATAGCTCCTTTGAATATAAAACTCCTTAAATCCGATAATTTTCATTTATTTTTTCAGGAATAGAAATTCTTGGAACAATTTTTAAAAGAATATTAGAGACATTCAAAAATTTAATTATTTTTTACAAAAAAATAACAGCAACCAGTACAGCATACTCTTTTTGGTGATTTAAATATTAATATAAAAAGAAAAAATATAAAAACTTGAAAATAATTAATAAGGGAAAACGTTTTATAAAAAGTGGAAAAAGCAAAAAAAAAAAAAAAGAGTATAGTAAGAGAAAAAAAAAAACAAGATTCTCTTTATTATTGACTATGAATTATTAATATATGATGTTTTATGTTGTTGAATCACCTAAGGCATATTAGTAATGACTCATTGAGAAACACAACGTTCTATACGCGTTAGCACATACATAAAGTGACTGTATGGAGTTGCTAGAAGATTTCATATTGTCAAAGATGTTATATAATCGTACCATATTCTATTTTCTGCATTTTGAATGTGTTGATGTCTATGTTCTTTGGTATCTTCGTCGATTCTATCAGTCGCTCGTACATCACTTTTATCCAGAATCGTAGTTACATAAATGCTCAATTTTAACCCGAGACGTGGAGTTTTTGTACATAGAAAGTTCAGTCCGAAGCCTTCTTCCAAAAAGTGTTGCCAGTGTGGCAATACAGTAAAAGGCAATATAGTAAAAATATATTTACTGAAACATTCAATAGAGCATACAAATATAATAACAATATTTATGAATATTATTTCCTTATTAACTTCCCAGAGGAAGCTAATGTAATGCGGGCGATTTTGAAAATCTACAGTTTAACATATTTCCGCGGTTTCAAGACTGCAAGACCGAATCAAACCTTTTTCCATGTATGTTCGAATTCTTTTGCTTCGATTATCTCGCGAACCAGTTATGACATTAACACGTGACTGTGCTTATTCGACGCGTAATCGCCTATTTAAAAACTGACAGAGTTTTCAGCCGAATTAGTTGAGCCATTTTTTAATGGTAATAAAAAAACTGAATACACAGAATCTGAAAAGTGGGTAAATCACATCATTTATTTATGGAGATAATGATCGTTCCAGCATAAGCTGCAGTACATGCTCGAAGAATAATCTATAAAGGCCAAAAAGACCTTTTTTCTAATGTTTTTCCTCCTCTGGAAAGTTAGTCGTGTGGACTACAGGGGTATCACTCACACGACTTCAGTACCACACCGACTATGTACTGCCAGTTATTAATTAAGTTTTTCTGCTCTCTATGCATTATGTCTACCATCCCCTGTTTTCATCGAGGTTTTTTTTTATTACATTTGATAAATTGCGTTTCTGTACAATTTCATGGCACTCTATACACAATGTTTTTGCTATCAACAAAAAAAAACATGTCAATATGTCTAACAATATTTTTATTTTCTTTAAAAGTATTTCATTTTAATACAATTTGTATAAATTTTATTTTATTATTTTCGTTTTTATTTTTTAATTTTTTAGGACAAATAAAAAAAATTGGTTAAATTAAATACGAAACATAATTTTGTGTAAGATATGATGATTAAAAAAAATAAATTTATTTAAAAAAGTCTGTGGAAAGTTACATTGAATACTAATTTTGTAATGTCAGTAAATATAAAGAGTTTAAAATTTATAAAAAAAGATGTTTTTTTATTTCAATTCGGTAAATAACGCACTTCTCAAGTTCGCATTCGCCAGGAATCATTTCATACATTCATTTATTTTTGAATATTCACATTCGAGAAGTGTCAGTGACTAAGAATCAAGAGTTTATTGGTTTTTTTTCAGTAGTTAGTTCATATTTTACAACTGCAAATTATAATTTTTTGTGCTTTAACTTGATGAAATAGGTAATCGCTTAATAATATAATTTTGCCGGTATTGAAATGTCGAGTGAACGGTTTCTATGGTGATTATAACCTAGACAAGGTCGTAAACATTTCAGTATGATAAGCAAATTGCGTTTAAAAAATTTGGGAACATTGGCGTAAAGCAATAAAAAAAAAATAGTCAGTCATGGGGACTGTCGACGTAAGTGAAAACTTAAAGCATTGAAAAAACTGTTTTTAGTTTTTTTTAAATTAATTATATTAAAATTTGTAAATTGAAACTATTAACGTGTGTATAATAAACTATTAAAAGTAATAAATAAAAGCAACCACACAGTGGTTTCAAGCGGTTACTCATCCTAGAACTAAGTGCTCAATAATGCTTAGCTTCAGTGATCAGATGATAATCGTTGTGTTCACTGAGGTGAAGCATGACGATTACGCGAGTGCCATGATTTTTGTTCACCCAAAAAAGTACTAAACACGCCTAAAGAAGTTTTCACTTCAAAAATCATGCGTCTTTCCTTAATGTAATAACTTATGTATTTTATTCCTGCAAACAAACATTTAGAAAAAAAACTGCAAGAATTCTACACAATTTAAAAAAAATTAACTTATAATCAGCCTTTATGTTTAGTAATAAAACTTGTTAAAACTAAATTAGGGTCCTCAAACTTATTGTATGTACCACGCATCACCTTTTTAATTTTTATCAACGCTTCCAAAATAACTAAGTCAACCTCTTAATACATGCATAAAAATTAATTCTGGAAATAGAGTTATTTTAAAATATACCCATTCTATTCTACCTACCTACATATGTTTAATAGGATTACAACAAGATGATGTAGATACGACACTTATACAGGGTGATCCAAGTTATAACAATAGGATGATAATTTTGTTAATTTTTAGATAATGACTATTTTTCAATACATTTAAAATTGGAAAAGCGTCCTTGGCTTGAAAGGGCGACTATTGAAATTTTAGGAAAAAAAGGATGTTATTGCAAGTTTTTCCAAACGTCAGTCAATTGTGTTAATGTTGTGTTTATGATATTTTCTCGAACTAAAATCACACCAATACAACTCTGTCGCTGTTTTACGTAATTTTTTACTCATACAATTATTACTCAGCTTAAACTTTCATTGTAAATTGTTTTTAAACTGTAAATTTTAATTTTTTTATGTAAGTGTTTTTACAAGATTCACAAAAATATATTACTTCTTCAACACCCTATTTCTAAAGTAGGACACAGTCAGGCGAGGAATGGGAACACGAAGGGGATGATTGTGGTGTCTCTCCTCGTCTTGCCCGACTTCCCTTAAGATGCAGTTTTTTTGTATCTGATTCAAAAGCAACACGAAGCATCCACGCGAGTAAATGCAAGTATTATACTCAGCGAGGTTAATACGCGAGATTGCGAATGGGAGGGAGGAGGTTAGAGAACACCTTCTCGGCTATATTTATATTGAGAAATTGTCATTATTTTGTCGTTACCTACCATTTGATGATGTCCTGCTATTATAACTTTAACCATCCGGTATACAAACCTACATGATCAACGGTAGTTAGAAGGTATAACATGCTAAATACAGATGAGTGTTCAACCTTAAATACCATATATTTTACATATGTAACCTACAAAATATTTTATATGTTTGTGTTTTTGAAAGTTGTTACGAGCCTACCTAAAAGGGTAGAAAGAAAATTGCCGCAGCTGATTACGAACAAAGTTACAGTTTCAATCGAGAAACGGAATATTGATTAATCAATATATTAAAAAGAAACAAACAATTGACTTGATTGTGGAAATTACTCTGTTTAAAAAATTGTTGAATATCAGTGCTTACATTTTTATAAATATATTAGAAGAGTTTAAAAAGCCAACACAATTATAACGGCCTTTTGGGCGCCATTTATTTAGTTTTCGAAAATTTTCGAATTTAATTTACAGAATTTCTTTTGGTTTTTTGATAATATTTCACAAGATCACTTACAAATGTAAAATAATTACAAATATAATCACCAATGTCTCTAGGTGATAATGATATAGGACATATACGCGAATATAAATTTCTTTACAAGTGGATGTTAAGTAGTTGCTAATTTGTTTAGCTTGGAAAAATCCACTTCTCAAGCCCAAAAAGCAACAAAATTGGAAAGTTGTGTGAAGTTTTTCCGGTTACAACACTAATATTTATAAATTTTAGGTACTATAAACACTTTTATGTGATAAAACCTATTATATTTGGACGCAAAATATAATGAGAAATTTTACCATTTAAATTGTCATTCTCTTTAGAAAAACCTTTTAATTTCTTTCTTTTCTGCCTGAACATATATTATCATTTAAAATTGTTGTTTTGTTTTGTACAAATAAATGTAGCCGAGCTAACCAAGGAAATTAAACTCCGCAAATTAAAAACATGCTACGTATATATATCGAACTGAAACCTATATATACTTACATTTTAATTGGTATATGTACGAATAAATAAATAAAAAATAGTCAGATTATAGTATGAATAATTATAATTTCATAATTTGGCCTGATTAACGTGTGATTAAAAAACTATTGTATATATTTAAAAAAAACGCCATCTAGGAACAGTAACCAGAAGCTATCAAAGATCAGAATCACTTTGTTAATAGTTATACTGTACAGCTATCATTATTTTTACATAGGTTTTGCTATTCGATAGAAATAATTCCCAGTTTCATAGGTTAGGGTGTTAAATCTGTAGCTATATTATTCATTGCATGTTGATATTAATTATTATACATATATAAAATATGCTCTAATGTGCCTATAGAAGTTTTCAGTTCAACAAATCTTGGAAAAAAAACACAAAATGGCGAATTATTTTTTAAAATTTTTAATCGGATACGAGTAAAGAATATTACTAAGCTAGGAGAGTGTTTTTGTTAACAGCATGCAAAACACAAGAAACCAACATATAGAAATAAAGGTAAAGTTTACTTAATTCGATAATTTCAAATGAAGTTTACTTAATTCGCAAACTGAAACGTAAGAAATATGAAAAGTTTGATAGGATCTTTTTATAGATTTATTGATCTATTTGCAATCAATTGTTTTTCGGGTAACGGAATCTTCTTTTCTCGCTCTCTACAAGGTAGCAATCATGGATGGCAATCTAGTTAGCTTAGGGCGTTTATTTAGAGGGCCGGGGGCATAGGAACAGTCAGGTTGTGTGTATCTGACTTTCCTACTATATTTAAAAGTAAATTATGTTTATATTAATTTAGAATATGTTTAATTAAAAACATTAAACATTTATGTGTACATTATAAAAATAAATACAATTGATAGACAAAGAAACATAAAGAAGGTTTATAATATTATTTATGTAGAGAATATGTAAAATAATTTAATGAACATGTTTGTTTCTAACAAATATAATATAACGTCTACAATTTTAAATACCTAGAGATAAAACTGTTAAGTTTTCATGTGTCATAAAGAATATTTTATAAATTATTTTTATTTAAATATATATCAAGACGTTAATTTAAATTATGTGGAAAACTATTTGGTAGTTTTAATTTCTATTCCAATACTTGTAAGTGGTATTTTCTACAGGATGGTCTAAAGAAGTCAATGTTCCAAAACAACACATTTGAGGAGCTTTGAGCTCATAATAACTTTGATAAGAAAGAAATTTTACGTTTGAATGAAAGAGTAAATTTTACGAAGATCAGTGTCGAATTCATAAGGATAGAGTTTTTCTCTTTTCGCCCTTATCGACAACGACGTTTCCTTGTGGGTCCAAAAACCGACAATGTTTCGCTATCTCTGACTGTTCACCAACACCTTCCTTGATTTATCTAAGATGAAAAGTGCTTCCTACTTTTATCCACTACATTTTTGGTAATCGGGTGTTCTCTATTTGTAAACGATATTTTTTATTTTATTAAATAATCGTAGACACATATCTGTACAATCACCTTGTAAATAATATTATATATAAAGAATATTTAAATACTGTCTACACTAACCCAACACAACAATACAATGTATTTGGTTATAATATGTTACAATATATTGTTTGTAATACACATTAAAACGTTATGTTTATTCTATGATGATGGTTTAACGGTTGACATAATTATGTATATTTATGTATACAAGCATTCATTTGACATCATATGACGTTCTCATGATAATACCATGTAGACCGTGGCACCAAAATAAAGCGAAATTTAACTTACACCTATTATACGTTCTAGTAAAGTAGAACGCCATCTCGTGTTTTATTTTTATTTTCTCTCTAATTCATAAAAATATCCTGGAAAACGATAAAATTGGGATATAATAGGAGAGGTATCTGATGAACTTTAAAAATGTCTCAAACATCTACCCAAAAATTTTAACCAGCTCTCCTACTATTTCTGCTAAACCATCGTTTTAGAAAAAATAATACACGAGATGGGTAAAGGTAATGCGTCAAAAATACTTTACCAGTGTATAGAAAGTTATTGTAATGGGTTCGATTTTCGAAATTGAGACCCCAGCTATTTTTTACGATGTTAAAAAATTCTCTTGGTAGAAGAACTTTTGACTAATTTTGACGTAAATTGGGAACGTATTCAAAGTTATCTCATGTTTTGAAGAACGGTCAAAATTTCTGAAACTTTAATTATAAGCTCTATTTAGTTCTTAAATTTAATTTCTCGTGAAGTTCTGTCGGAAAAAGCTTTAGCATAGGAACTGCAAATACTATGCAGGAAATACCTTGAATAAACGGGAGGCGACAAAACATAAACGAAATATAAAATGGAACAAAGAAAACACAATAACAAATTTGAGGATCGTGAGACGAAAATGTCTTTTTTTACTACCAAACTTACCTCGTTCAGTCTTCAAATAACTGAAACACAAAAATTTCATCTTGGGCTCACGATCTATTGGACTACACTAATGCTATATGAACTATATATAAGCAACAATAGCATAATATGTGTCTATTATTGTTGGTTTTTAAATTTGAGTCTATAGAATGAAATATTTATTTAAAGCATTCGTAACTATTGTATAAGTCTAATGTTTTTGGTTAAGGCTTCCTAAAAGTTTATTCTTTTCAAGTATTTTTTGGTTTCATATACAGGATTGTGCATTAAGATGTTAGCAATGATATGGCTGTACCTACCTAATTTTTCGATGGTTTTATGTTGATAATTTTATTTAATAGTATTTTTTGCCCGAAAATAATGTCAAAATTCTGAAGCTATTTATTAGTTTTGTTTGATTAAGTTATAAAACATTGAATTTTCAGTTTATGTTTAATTTTTAGAAATTTGAAAGCACCTTGAGCTGAAAATTTTTTTAGGTTGAAGGTTAGGTTAGGTTAGGTTAGGTTATATTGGTTGTCCACGATGGGCACACTTAGGCTTTAGAGCCCATTGTGATACCATATATGTGTTTTACCACCTTTTCCTCTGATAATTTCATTTATCAGCTCCTCAATTTCAGTGGCTGAATGCACCTCTTTCATGCACATACAATGCACTACACTAGCCCATTACAACTATTTATTAAATTAATTTTTGTTTCGACAGCGGGAATCGAATCCGCTACCCTGCGTATATCGCGGACGGAATTGGTAATGCCTTAACCAACTAAGCTACTAGGAATGAAACAACATTTTAATTTCTAAAATATTTGTGAATTACAAAAAGTTCAAATAATATTAACGTTAAATATATATTATTATTCATTAATCGTTTTATGGGAAACCCTCATTGAAAATGGAAAACCTAGTGAGGCATATTATACTGATTTTTATTATTATTGTAATATTGCTTTTATTGTTTGACTAATTCAATTTTGTTTGTTTCAGGTATGCATTTGTGTAATTAATAATTCAACATAATAATTCATAAATGTGAATTGGTATGTATATTTATACTTCGTTCATAATTTGAATTTATTCGTTTTGCATTTTATATTTCCAGCATAAAATTGAAAAGTTTTTGTTATTATTGCATTTTTTAGTTAATTGATTTGAGAATAGTTTCCGTTTTTTAATGATAATGAATATTACATACATAATGTCAAAACTGTATGTTATAAATATGCAATACGCAATAAGAGTCATAAATTTAGTATGATAATTGTTACCCAAAATATGACATGGGAGAGGGGATGAAACTTCCATCGAATTAGGTTTTTTTTGTATGTTGTTTCCAGTGTAAAAGAAATGTTAAATCCAAGTTTTCGACCATGGAAAACATCCGGATCATGCCGAAAAAAAATAAAAACCCCAAAAATTTTGACCTTATTTCAGTTTTTGCCGGATTTTGATCCGGAATATGGATACAAGATGCGATTTGGCGTAAAATCATGTAACATGAAAAAGTACACAAACTTTGAAAAGCTGTTATCCCCAAACTATTGGTCCTAAAAAATTTTTGAGGAAAAACCAGTCAATCCGGGCCAAAATCGACAAACTGCAGTAAAGTCAAAATTTTCGTTTCTTTTTTCACCATGATCCGGTCGCTTGCCGAGGTCAAAAATTTGGATTTATCATTGCGTTTACATTGCAAACAAAATATTACAAAAACAAAAATACCTGATTAGATTTAAGGTTCAATGTGTAATTTAATTTTTCCTATAGTAATAGCGTACCGTTTTATAGTTGATAAAGTACACTGCTAAAAAAAATTATAACTTTGCCAACCAATTGTAATTAAATATAGCCTGCACCTCCAAATCAGTGGTTTCAAACTGATGATTGTTTAAAAAAATTAATTTTATTGTGATCTTACCGCAATTGAATCACATCAATGATAACGTTTTTATAGCCGCATTGTAAGAATATCCGTACGTAAAAATTCTGTTATAGTGGTCACCAGGGTTTAGATTATCCCGTCGGAATTGACGTGTATGCCCAGTAACACATATCCCCGTTGAAAATACGGGGTCCCAGACCAATTCTTGAACCTAAGCAGTATTGGGGATAGTCAGTATTTGGAGTAGAGGGCGCTTGAGAACATTGTGTTCTATTGAAATATAGAGACGTTAATTTGTTATTATATTGTTTATTGTAAGCTGTTAGTTCTTCATTCTAACGGAAACATTTGCAAAAACCTGGCGGTGTTGGGAATATCACTGACATTTTATCAAATATTCTTGTAAATTTACAGAAAACAAAAAATTTAATAACTTATAATTGATACTTCCATTTTCAAACATTTACAGCAGCAAACTGTTTTAATTCAACGCGCCATTTGTTTGTCAGATACCAAGCTCCACAAATTTCAATACACACAAACACATCCATAAACAAACATTCATAGCCTTATAGAGACCTTTAAATCGATGAAATATTGGATGAAATACAATTTATTATTTTAACTTCAGAGGTAAAAATTTTTCATCGGAAAGTAATAAAGAAAAACAATAATATTTGCTCCATATCAAACTATTATATTGAATAAAATATTGTTTGTAAATACGGTATAGGAACATAAAACGTCGATTGAACAAACTTGTTTATCTAATCTGTGCAAAATGTTTATTGCAATATAGTTCAAATATTGTTTCTTACCGCTATAACTATTAAACTCTATTGCTAATATTAATATTTGCAGTTTTGTTTTTGAAATAAATATTCTATACACCTATAGATGTTGTTATATTGGAATTGTAGTCATATCTTCCCCGAAAATAAAGACAAGATTTCCAACTGAATACAGGCTAAAAGAATCCTACAATGTTCACTATATTTTGGGCTTGCTTCGTAAACTGTAAAAAATTGCTAACTCATACAGTAAAACGTAAGAAGTCCTCAATACTAGTTCCAATCAACAATACTAGAAACCTTTCAGAGGGGGAAAAAATCTGTTAATGATAATAGTTTGAAATAAAGCATTTTTAGGATGAAAATATTATATCATTACGGGAAACTACTTTCTTACAACTGTTTTTATTACAATTTCTTTCTTTACAAACATTTAATTTCTCCTTTGTTAATTCCTTAATTCCCTTACCTTCACTTAACTCCTCTTACCTTCTCTATTTAATGGATAATGATTATGTAGTATTCTATAGGTGAAGGAATTCGGTATCGTGGGAGGGAAACTCAACGATTTGGATATATTTTCATATAACTTCCATCCCCGATTTCATTTCTTTAGGGGATGAATTTCAAAAGACCCTTTCTTACATGAAACATTGATATATCAGCCGAAATCTTTCCCTCCCTCAGATTATTCTTCCCTCTCCTGTAAAATTTGTGATTTTATATATATATAAACAAACAGGAAACAGCATCAAAATCGGAACTGCTTTGAAGGACTTCTTAAGAATGCCCTTTTTATGTATTCCTTGACGCGACTATATTTACACACGTGAAAACGTAGAAATATGATGAACTTTTATTTTCAAAACATTAGTATTTGTATCTACAGTTGAATAAATTATTCATATTGTTGTCCTTCTTGATTAATTTAAGTAAGAAAATTTTCCAAAACTATAGAAATGCTACGTGGCATTCTTTTCCTTTCTGCTATTCAATAAAATTATCTGAGTAATATTATTTATATGAAACAAATATTATTATACCTTGTATATATGAAATATATCAAGGTATAATAAGTATAGTCCCAAGTTTGTAACACTCAGAATTATTGAACCTACAAACAAAGTTAAAAATGCCACTTAATAAATCCATTTTCGGTTGTCTATTTGTCTGTCTGTCTGTCTGTATACACGATCACTCAACAACAAAAAAATATATCAAGCTGAATTTTTCAGAGGGTGATTAGGACGTTAAATAAGAGTTCAATTTCGTAAATGAAACATAGGTTAATTGGGTTTTGGGTGCGTTAACTGTTAGAGAGAGTTTAAACGTTTAAACGTAAACGTAAGTTTAAACGTAAGAAAACATTAACAACTTTTGCTTGAAACATTTTTTCGTAAGCTTCACGGATATCCTTTTTTACTCACATGACATTAAAAAAAACGAGTACGTAATCAACACTGTCTACACATAACATTTCAATAATTAACTCAGTCAATTGTTTGTTTTCTCTTGTTATTTATTTTACTTTTTATTATATGATTATGAAAACTTTTACATTATTCTGATAGACCATATTGTTTTATGTTGTTTACATTCCACGAGATATTTTAATTATGTAACATTTTGAAATTTTAATTAATATGTAGTACTTGCGAATTGCATCATTGTGCATAAATTTTAATTATTGTAAAACTAACTAACATTAAATATACAAATTATACAAAATGCTACTAAGAAAGATATTTCCTAGGAAATAATATCGTTTCTACAATATTCATGCTTCAAATTGTCTAATGACTTTGTAATAAAATATATGTATACTTAAAAGCTATTATGTTTTCTCCTTTAATTTTCATAAAATTAGATATGATGCAGTTTAGTTAATTCATGTTTAAAAAAAAAATCTACTGCCGTACATTTATAAGCAATGGCAGGTAGTTTAAGAAAGACGAAAGGGCTTAAAATAAATTAAGTTAACAAATATGTATACATAAAACATACATTGATGTGCTTATCCTTGCTCACCAATCTTGGTCGTTTTTTTGCTTGCAAAACTTGGTTTTACACTCTCCAAAAAGGTCCAAATAACATACCAAAAAAGCAGCTTTTGTGATTTTAGCTGTTTTTTTTTTTTTGTTAAATTATACTGGCGTAGATTGCTTGATGATAATTTTTTCAATATTTCTAAAATGAAATGCCCAACATTTAGATTCTTCATCGATTTTCACAAAATTAATATTGTTTTTTACATTTGGTATTCTCCTTCACTCCCAAAACTGATTATCAAAGGTTTAAAAAGTCCCTTTACCTACCTTGTACTTATGTAAAAGTGTTAATTCAAAATGAATATCATAATTAAATACATGTTTTAAAACTCTATATAATTAACAAACATTAAAATAATATTCTGTTTGTGCGTGATAATAATAATTTTGAATTACCTACCTCTTACCTTTAATAAAACGAATGAATATTAAGAAAGCAATTTACAATGTAATTATATTTTAGACTATATAGTACGTACACTATACAGGAAAATTTAATATAGTTCATTCAAAAATATCAACAAATTCCTTATTAATATACTAGTATCGTTGAAGTCACTCACATAATCTTTTAACTAGTGAAATTTACAAAATTTAAAAAACCCCTGACAAAAGTGATTTATTCCTTGTAAACCGATTTTTGGAAACTTAGCTATAAAATGTTCTCAATGAAGTCGGTTTAACTCTTTAGGGGCTACGATGCTACTGAGAAACACACAGACGTACAGATAACCACTTTAAACTTATAACACTCCTTCTAAAATCAACATCAAAGTGATCGTCAAGGACATCAGATGTTTGCACTTGAAACATAACTAAGAACACTCTCCGTTAAATTACCTCATCACTTTAGGCGCTACTATACCTCAGACAGACACACACACATAGCGGTCAAGTCTGGGGATTATATGAGTAGATTCTAAGGAAATTTTAAGAAATTTTAGCGGAACTAGGATGTTTGCACAGAACTAGCAATACAATTTGCTAAAAGTTTACTAACATTGCTCACAACAGTGGAAATCAAAAAATTCATTAATTTCAAATGAAAGCTGTTTTTATTTTGACATAAACCATTATCTTATTACTTACTCTAGCTGTGTGATTTCTTCCAGTTGAAAGAATTTTCGTACCAGGAAAATAGGAAAGTCCTCTAAATAAAAAAATATCTATAAGAAAAACTACGATAAAAAAGCTGGCATTTTTAAATAATCTATATAAACATAGCCAATCGCATTTGTGTGCATTTATTTTCATACACATACGTAAAAGTATATACAGATACACTCACATGTAATAATAATCACTTGAACAGAAAATTAAAGGATACCTTTATTTATATTATACTAGCAAGATACTCGCCCTATTCGCTTGGAAATTTCCGTTTAAAAAGTAAATAGTGCTGCCTGATAGCCTTCACTTCCCTTGCTATGTCTTATACCAATTCTATAACAAGCGGAATAAATTTTATTACAAAACCAAGCTATTTAGTATTTGTTTTTAAAATAGAAATATTATGGGGAGACGGGTAGGTAACCGCCAATAATAATCGAACTTAGATTTATGATCTATTTTATTGTAAAGTTTCATTAAAATCCATCAAGTAGTTTTTTAAATTATAGCCTATGTGTAATTATAATGTATGAGCCATACTACTCGTAAATATTCATTCAAATCCATGCAGTAGTTTTTGCACGCAAGCACAACAAACAAACAAACAAACAAACTCACTTTCGCATATATAATATATAGGGATACGTTATAATAGAGTAGAGTAGAGTAGGCAAGTCTAAGTTTAGTACCTATAATTAAAGGGTCGTTAAAATGGCTATTATTATATTATCAATGTGTGTTATTTTTACATGATCTTAATTAATACTTATATCAATTAAATAATACATACAATGAGAAGGAGTTGAATTCATTTATGTGTATTTTGTTCAAATTCAATTATATATATATTTTCATTTATAGTAGAAATACATATACTTAACTCGTTTACTTCATTAACATCTATGTGTCGGGTGGACGGACGATGTATTATCAAAAATTATTGTTTTAGTCAAATAAGCGCAGTTTAGTAACTATAAATTTTGCTCTGCGTTATATTATACAAACATTATTAACCGTTAACAGCCGTTTATGTATATTCAATTTAAAGAGCAGGGTAGATGGAGTGTTGAAACTCTTATATCATACTTTTAACATTGATGATAATCTAGATAATCTTTGTTATAACTTGATGAACTTGACGACTGAGTAATAATAAAATTTTTTGATATCTAGCTCAATTTTCAATGTTTGCTATTTAGGAAAATAATCCAAGAATATATTATTCTATTATTTCCTTACTTTTCATATTATTTTGCTATGTCAAAAATACAAATTGAAAATATGTTTTTTTTTTTTAATATTATATCTCAAAATACATTAACTCCGATCGTACATCCTTAATGAAGTTGGTCAAATGTTCTTTTTTAATTTTTATTAGTCCTTTATTGAGATTTTAACTTTTAGTTAATTTTTTTTCGTTTTCTACGGTCAAATATGGATTAATTATCAAAATATAAATATGCTTACTTTTGAAATCAGTTATTTTTTTAAATAATCGGATTGCTCCCTCAAAATTAAGGAATTTCCTTAAACTGCCTATGTAAATAAATAATAACCTAAAAATTAAAAAAACACGCTTTTGTAGATGAACTAAAAGGTAAAAAATGATTCCTATAAATTCAACAACAAAAAAAGTTATTAAGGAAAAATCGTCTTACCTTAAAATAGTGTGGGGTGTCAAAAGCAAAGTCATGATAAATTATGTTGAATAGCAACCCACGCTTTTATGCGATAAAATGATTTTTGTCTGAATCACTTTTTTTTTAACTCCCGAACCAAAAAAGTCAGACTGTATGTCTGTCAGTCTGTATGTCTGTCAGTCTGTGGCATTATAATATGTTATTTGTTTTTAGTGACACCCTATATTGTATTTCATAATAATAAATACAAATTATAGAAGAACTTTATTCTAGAAATTTATAATAAATACCTACTTTCTAAAAGCAATTTGTATCACTAAAATGTTGTAATAATATTACATTATAATATTCACAGTATGTGGGCCAACTACTTATTTATAATACATATATGTAGAAGTAAAGAAGGCGAGCGTGCGTTTATATCACCAAAAATTTTAGCATACGTATGTGAAAACGTACGACATTATGTTTAAATATACACGATGTACCAGACTACACGATATTTCTTTACTGCAAAGTTCGATTTTGAACCAATTCAACTCAAAATAAACTTTATTACAAGTGAAATTTACAAAATTTAAAAAACTCCCGACAAATGCGATTTATTTCTTGTAAACCGATTTTTGGAAACTTAGCTTTAAAATGTTCTCAATCAAATCGGTTCGATCGTTAAGGGGCTACGATGCCACTGAGAAACACACAGACACACAGATAAACACTTTTTTGGGACCAATTTTTGGAAATATTTTAATTTCAATTGAAATATTTGAGTTGACTTTGTTCTTTTGAATTATTGTTTTAATTACCTTCTTATTTTACCAATTCACTTTTCGAAATGAATTATTTGACCAGGTTAATTTGACCATTCGTTTCCATGTTAAAATTATATATATGTCATGCTTTTCCAAACTGAATCGACTTTGAAGAACATTGCCAATTTTTTAGTTTTCTCGGATATGGAACCCTAAGCTTGCACTTGAAACATATCTACACTCTCCGTTAAATTACCTTTCAAATGAAGCCAAAAAAAAATAAAATCGGTTCAACCGTTTAGGCGCTACGATGCCACACACACACACATATAGCGGTCAAACTTATTACACCTTTTTATTTAGTTCGGGGGTTAAAAGTATAACAATTACAATAAAACTTAGTAAATATATTGGCTTAGGCCGCATTTTCTTGTAAATTTTCGACCTTATGTTTTACATATAAAATTTTCAGCAATAATTAATGCTTTTGCCATTAATTGTTACTTTATTTGGTCGAGAACCAGTGTTTTCAATGTGGTATGCATGTTATGTGGTATGTATGTCACTCGATATGCATGTCACATCCAAGGTGACGATCCAATCAAATGCAATCGGTGTGTAGTGGTTTCAGTAAATCGTTAAATAGCAGCTCTATACTACCAACTTTATGAAATATTCATTATTCCTGTCTCCAAATGGATGGATACGAATGGTCTGTGACACCATGTACGATATTGAAAGAGAAAGACAGAGAATGACTAATGTTAGTTTGTAATAATTACTTAGTGATATATTATATTTAGGGTATGTTCTAAGTTTTCAGCAAGCGAACAATATATTTATGTAAACATATATTTATCTTGGTTGTTAGATAATTATATATGCTTGATTATACAAAGTGGTACTTATATAACTAATAAAATGATTATTTGTTTCTTACAAGTTTTTGTCACAAAGTTTTAAGAATGATTGTTTTAGCATGTATAAATTTTACTACAGTTTACTAGCTGCACCTAGCGGCTCTCTCGCGAGGGCTACACATTCATTGCTAATTTTTGTGCCGTTATAGTTAAGTGCAGATTTCCATTTAGGCTTTAATCGTATACTTAAAGGTTGTTTTATATTATATTACTTCGTGTAAATGTGAGACATTTTATCTACAAAGATATTATCACTTACATGAGACACCAGCTTGCCCAAAAACTTATTACCATATTATTTGATGAAACGTGTATTTTACATAGCGTGTATAGTTAGTTATTTTTATTAAAAATGACGCCTATATTGTTAGTCTTTCTGAACAATCCTGTATAATAGGTTATATAAATTTAATGTGTTTCACCTGCAAATTAATTCCTTACGTTTAAAGATCCTCTAACGAGCATCGCGTCCTTTAACGGTTCTGAAAATCACCTCCAACGAGCATCGAAGAAATGGGTATTTTTTTCTGATTAACCACCTTTTTATACCTATTTTAAATTCACAAAAAATTTATTTTCTTATTCTGGTGGCGAACTCTGAACGTAGGAGAACTCTGAACGGTGGATTTTATTGGCAACAATTGTGATCCAGATAAGGACATATTAAATTCACCCGTTTGGATTCAATTGCTTTATTCAACCCTCAAACAGGTGCTTTTCCATTTCATTTTAGGACCCTTTCGAAAATTTTTTAAGGCAAAGGGCCTTTTATTACAATATCAGATTAATACAAAAATTGATTTAATTATGTTATTTTTTCGTATATAATCGACTGGACTAGATTACATATTTTCTACATCTATTTTCCATTTCAAAAAATTTCTAAATAAATAAAATTTACGTGCTTTGCTAAACGATTAGGCAACAAAATATCTAAGAGAAGATCGCCAATCAGAAAAAAAGAATACCATACGTTACCGAAAACACTTGAAAAGGGTATACATGGTCTTTTGTCAATAAGATGAGTGTATTGAAAAAAACTGAAGAGGGACAACATATGTGAAATGTATGTAAGAGTGTGTGATAGAAAACGTAAAACGGTCTGTTGATTTCATCATAGTGCGACCACTTGAAGGGTAAAAATAACGAAAATCTATACTTTAAATAAATTTGCAATAAAACTTCAATAGCTTCCAACTTTGAATGAACATAATTTATTCAAACAATTTAAAAAATTTCTTATTATAATAACTTTTTGTTATACTTTTAAAGAATGAAGTAAATGAAATAAATTCAATAAATAAAAATAAAATTAATAAAAAAAATAAATTAAATTAAAAAACTCTAAAAAATGTAATAAACTTATTTAAAATTAAAATAAAATGGAAAGCAGAAAAGTAAATGATTTTTTCTAGTTTATTATTAAAAAATTTTTAGGACAGATTATAATATAATTAACTGTTGTACTCAAGTCAGAAAAATTTGAACTTTTTATTATAGTTAAAAAGCAACGCAGCTCACATAAGTGAATGTGATACATTTTAAAATATTGTATCGGTGTTTTGAAAAAATAATACGGCCATACGTTTGAAGTATTTCCCTTGATTATACGTTGAGTTTCACGCATATGTCACGTTAAAAAAGCATCTTGTATAATTTTTGCCACCTCACAGGAAAATACTGGTGTCTACGAAAAAATTTTTTAGATTTTAACTTTTGTTCTTTATACGATTATTGAATTTGATCTAAGTTTTCGGGTTCAATTAAAATCTGATTCATAACTGACAAATATAAGATGAACACTTTAAATTAGAAAGGTGTTCCTTATAAAAACGCAAATGTGTTTTGTTTAAACCAATGTTCAGCAAATCGAATAGTTAAGACAAAAATTAATAGTAAAAATCTAGCTTTTTGCATGTTTCATGATGAAAAAAATTGCCTATTTTCGCAGGAAAAATTATACAAAATAATAATTTTGATACGAACAAAAATTTTGGGAGACACTTTTTAGTCCGTTTTCCCTAAACTATACAGTTTTCCAAAAAATGTTTCGAACAATATACGGTTTTCCGAAAAATATTTCGAAAAAAACTTTTTTAATGTACAGTAAGCAGTAAGCTCAGAAAAAGTATCAATGGAAAATTTTAGATTAAAAAAATATCTTCTTTCCAAAAACATTAATGGAAAATCAGAATGACGATGGGAATGCAAATAAACTTTCGTGTAATCTTTTGCAATATTTTTCTTCTGGTTGTTGGTTATCAAGGAAATATAGTATTTTATTACAAGAATGTACATAAACGTACTTCATTAAATTCAATATTTGAGAACTTTAAAATTTAATGACCATTATTATATAACTTTGAAAAATAAATTATGGTAAAAGAAGACATGATGCGCACACAGTTTCCGGTAGGCTGTGTGACATTAAACTAATACTTACTTCTCTATAGGTATAAAATTTCTTAGTGGAATAGCTACGAAACAAAAAAGAACAAAAATATGAAAATACATTTACTTTTAATGACCTTAATTCGAATATAAGCCTATGGTGTATGAAAATAAAACTGCAAAAAAAATTATATTAATTTTTTTTTTGAAACATATAATTTTACTTTATTAAAAAATAAAATTATTTTTAATTTAATATAATAAAAAACGTTTATATTTATTTAT
Organism: Chrysoperla carnea; assembly: GCF_905475395.1. NCBI lineage: Eukaryota > Metazoa > Arthropoda > Insecta > Neuroptera > Chrysopidae > Chrysoperla > Chrysoperla carnea. The sequence goes on from NC_058339.1 coordinate 19,017,709, forward strand.
AAAGTTGTGATTTTATGGTTATCCTTTTTCCATTTTATAAATGTTGATTTTATATTGATGCACTAATATGTTGAATAGGATCACATTGCCAAATCAAAATAAAATAATTTATTATACTATTACATTATTGATATTTACTTCTTTCCACTACTTAGATAAGTAAATTCCGTTATTAAGATAATAAACTGTAAAGAAAGTGTCGATCGATCGATGTGGGACATTTCTTTTAAAGCCTCAATAAGGAACATAATTCCAAAACGTATAATTTATCCTGATAACCGTGCGATTACAGGCACAAGATAATCAGCTCCATAGTTCGAGATTTCAAGTGTCAAAGCATGTCAGACTCTCTTCCCTTCCAGCTATTTTTCTCGATATTAAAAATTATGTCACAGAATAGAAAAAAATGTAGGAGTTGAAAAGGATGTTAAAAAAAAGTAGCACGTCGCATTACGTTGTTTTGTTTTTGAGATATTTATTTTTGAGATATTTATTCTGACGAAAATTGTCAAAATTGGGAACTTTGGCCTTAATTATCTCGTGCTTAAACGGTCAAAATTTCTGAAACTTTGGATTTAACAGTAAACCCTATTTCTTGTGAAAAAAAATTCGCTCAATTATGTCGAAAAGTGGATGTTTCCATTGTTTTACCATAGTATTTGTAAATAACTTGAAGAAAATACCTAAACAATGCAAAATCTACAAAATTTGTTAAATATTTATATGACAAGAGAGTAGGTTTTTAAATTTATGCTCATAGGCAGTTGATCGCATACTATTTCAAATGTATCCTTTAAATCCCTAAATCAAATTATATGTTTACCTTCATTTTATTAGCTTGCGTTATTTTCTCACGCACACTTTGTACAGGATAATATATTGTTTACATTATCAACGAACGATATTCTTTTATTTTTTTAGTTTGTAAATACATAAAGCAGAAAAAAACAGTATGTCTATAGTACCACTTTTTATTAAATCCATAGATTGTATACTTTTAGTTCAAATTGATACAATACATCGAAAGCGAAAAAATGGTCTATTATTTGTGTAAAGTAGAACAAAATAAGATGTAAAATAAATCTATAGTTAGATATATACCTATTGGTTTCCTAACAGAAAGTTCTTATTTGTAATCCGGAAAAAAATAAAAATCTTCCTATATGTATAAGGGTTCACATAAGCGTAATCAAAAATGTTTACTTTTCATGATATTAATGTATCGGCTATAACGACATAAGATACACAAAGCATAGGTACTGCGTTAACTAAGGGAATACTTTTGAAATTTGTGATCAAAATTAATCTAGCTCTAAGAGGTTTCAAGAATGTGGTGTCCTGGTCACGGAAAAAAGCAAATAAGTGATAGCCAGTGAAAAACTGACATCACAACTGAAAAGAATGTCACATAGTTAGTGGGTTACAAAAGAAATTTCAATAAAATAGGATCAAATTTGCCTGTGTTATCAAAAAAATCGGTTTTTTACTTTATGACGTCATCAGAATCCAAAAAAAAAAATAATTTTGCTCTATCACATCCAAATTTTATCCAATTTTGATAAACTAAGTATGTAATTCTACTAAATTTGGGTTATTCTTTTCAAATTTGTGATCAAAATTAACCTAGCTCTAATAGGTTTCAAGAATGTGGTGCCCTGGTCCCGGAAATAAGCAAATAAGTGATAGGTAGCGAGAAACTGACATCACAGGTGAAACGAATGACCCGAAATTAGTGGGTTTCAAAAAAAATTTCAATATGATTGGAACAAATTTGCCTCTGTCATCAAAAAAATCGAAATTTTTAACTTTATGACGTCATCAGAATCTAAAAAAGTTTATCTTGCTCTATCACATCCAAACTTTATCCAATTTTGATCAACCAAGTATGTAATCCTACTAAATTTGGCATAAACTTTTCAAATTTGTTATCAAAATTAATCTAACTCTAATAGGTTTGAAGAATGTGGTGTTCTGGTTCCGCAATTAATCAAATAAATGATAGCTAGCGAAAAAGTGACATCACAGCTGAAAAAAATGGCCCAAAATTGGTGGGTTTCAAAAAAAATTTCAAGAATATCGCATCAAATTTGCATGTGTTATCAAAAAAATCGAATTTTTTAACTTTATGACGTCATCAGAATTAAAAAAATTAATTTTTCTCTATCACATCCAAATTTTATCCAATTTTGATAAACCAAGTTAGTAATCCTACTAAATTTGGGTTATAGTTTTTGAATTTGTGATCAAAATTAACCCAGTTCTTATAGGTTTCAAGAACGAGGTATCGTGGTGCCGCAAATAAGCAAATAATTGATAGGAATCGAAAAACTGACATCACAGCTGAAAAGTATTGGTCTGAACTATTAATATCATATCTACCATGGCATCTTTTATATTATATTTGCAGAAGTAGATGGGAGGACATTTACATTAAATATTTATAAAGAGGTATATATACAAAACGAGCTTACATTTATTTTTTTTTGTTTTTTGTTCTTGTTTTGTATGTATTGTTAAATTTTATTTCTTGTTTTAGTCGAATAGAAAATTTAAAATATCAATATATATGAAGAAAAATGTGTTTTAGCACCAAATAAAACGATGGTGTAATTGTTCCTAAAGTATTCGTTCTTTTAAACTTTGTAATCTGTAATTGATAATCCAATTACTTAATTTAGTTGTAATTACTTAAATAGCATCGGCTCTTTTAATTGTGTAGCATCCATCGAATGTACAGATATTCCATAGAAACGGAATTGCAATGTTGTTAAAACTTCTTTGAACATAATAAGAAAAAAGACGTTGACTTCTTTAGAAAGAGTCTTGAGAGAGAATCTACCTTCAAAGTAAATTATATTGGCAACGCTAATACAGAACTAAAAAAATCATTGTACTTTTGAAGTAACAAATAAGGTTCTTTTCCTGTATTGTTAAAAATCATGGTTTACCAGTACATTAGAGTTTTCTAAATCGTAGAGTAAAGAAAAATTTTAGACAATTTTGGCTATAAAAAGCTTTCTACTTTAGAAGTAGCTAATTAGGTACCCTTCTGTTTTTTACTATTTTAATTTAAATACATATGAGTGTTGATTGTGTTCATTTACCGATCCCCGGGTTCGCAATGCCTTTAATGTGAGCGATTTAGCACGGGTCTGTGGGTTTTTGGATGTTACATTAACCCTTTGATTGCGTTCATTCACTAATCCGCGGGTTGGCCATGCCTTGTGAAAATTATTTTTATTACAAAAAAAATAAATTAATAACATGCAAGATGGTTTTCTTGAAATTGATAAAAATCTATTGGAACTTTAGGCTTATTTTTATAAAATATTATTAAATTGTTACATTTTTAATTATCAATTAAAGAATTTGCTTTATGATTGATTTAATTATGAAAATCAAGTTGAAGTATATAATTGTAGGCTCCTAATTCGTAGCCGTGACCCATGAGAGCGTTGCTCTTTTTTTTTAAAATTTCCCACAATCGCTTTCAGTTTATGTATCAGTATATATTTTTGGTTTCTTCAAACATTCTGTCTCACTCTGAGTATACAAGTAAAAGCTGATTTTTCATTATTCCGGAACATTTAGCGCCACTTCTTGAGGCAATAAATAAAATACACTATCATACACATGTTTGATTTTTCTATCAAATCTGTAACATTGAACATGAAAATATAGCAACAAAAAATGTGATTCCCTAAAAACGAAAAACTAAAAAAAGGACACATAATAATAATAAAATATTTAAAAACTTACAATGCTGCAACATATTTTTTAAATTACTTGGTGAAAAAACATATTTAATCATGATTGTAAATCTTTGTAATTTTCCTCCAAATAAAATAAATGTTTACGTTGGCATTGGTGTGGCAGAAAATAAATGTTTGTAATAGAATGAAAAGTTTTTAAGGGTGGATAACAGAGCGAAACAACTTTCTTAATTAACGAAAACTCGACATCTCTTTCATCACTATCCCTTTCAATACCATATATACATGTATACAGTGTTTGTGTACTCAATGTTGTGTCTACGAAGCAGCACCTTCAAATAATTCTTTTTATAGAAAAGCAACTAACTACCTTTCTTCATTTTGGTAAACTTTGTTCATAACCTAAATAAATAATTCTTAAAGTTAAATAAAAAACTAATTTTGTACGCGTGACAGCACCTTTTTTGTAAAATGATCAATACGTACTTGAAACTTTACGAGTGGCTTTCTTTTGACGAATCTATCAAACTTTCTCTACGACTTTTTTTGAAAGTGCTGCGTTTTCAAATGAACATGATTGAAATATGCCCAATACATGAATATTTGTTTCTCGATGAATACATATTTAATTTTAATGCTTTAACAAGATAATTTAAAAAGAGATTTGAAAAATAGTTTTTCAGATAAAAATACTGCATCTGAATCCGAATTTTCAACTTGCTCATCGCTCCGAGTGGAGGAATAATTATTATAAACAAATTGTCATAGCTTCGAAACTATTGAATTTTTTTCGAAACAATTGTGTACCATTTTATTCTAAATGAAAAAATTAATATTTCTCTTTTTTATTAGTCTTGATACGACCAATAGTACCGGATATATGGTTAAAATTGTAAACGAAAATGATATGATTTGAAACGTCCATAGATTGGCCAATAAATAATTTTTTTGTAGTTTAAGGTACTCATTTTAAAGGTATGATGAAGATATATTTTAATGTTATGCACATTAAAATACGTTTAATGCAATAACAACGAAGCTAGCACGATTGTAAGTATTAAGTTTTATCATTTTACCGGCCCACTATTTGTAAGTCGAAAGCGAGCTCTTAGCGAAACAAAACCCCTCATAATTATATATCAGAAAATTGCAAATTTGTAAGTTTCCTTAATCATATGTAGAAAAAGCTATTGACCAGATAGTTGGAGGACTACGCTTCATACATTCTTTTGGCGTACATACAAGCGTATACATACATAAAGCTATAGACAAAATGAAGAAAAAATATATATAATTTTGTGTTTATACAGAAAAAAAAAACTGTCCAACTAAACAATTTCTTAATTTAATTTTCTTTTTTTAACAAAACATTTTGATAATTAAAATGTCTAAACATTTTTTTTCCTTTTCATAAAAATCTTTTTCAAACAAGTTCGATTACTTTTTTTTATATAAATAAAATTTAATTATGAAATTAGTTCAAAGTTCCCGGTTGCGATAATTTCAGAAACACATATTTAAGCGTACACCGTAATAAAACACAGACCAAATATCGTTTTATACAGCATATGAAAATAATGAAATTTAGCGAAAAGTTTGATATAAACTTCTTGTGCTTAACAAACTTTCTAATATTGGAAGTTATTGTAATGGGTCAGATTTTTGAAATTGAAATTTTGAACAAATCTTTACGTTTCATAGTCAGGACAAGGCATTAACACCAATTTTCCAAACCTATCGAATAGTGTATCAAAATAAAGGAAACTAAAAAGGGGTTTTAGATTTTATTTAACGCAGACGATTCTTGGATTTTTTTAGTAATTATTTGTATTTCGATTCATGCATATGATACATAAACCCCCGTTTTCTTAATGAATATACTAAGTAACAGACTTATGAATATAGATAGCGTCTGTAAATACCTGCGTTCCAGAGAAAGAGGATAACTCAGTTTGTGTTAAGTGTAAGTAAATAAAATAATTAGTGCTTTCACAAAGCGAAAGCTCATTCACAGTCAATTTTGTTATTCCTTATGACTGCAAAATTAAACGAAATCGATTAAGCAAATATCCAAAATAGTTTTTATGTACTAGAAGAAAAAATACTAGAAGAATAAATCTCAGAAATTGGTGATACTCAGAGCCATATTTTAGCTATTTATGCCCAACGTTAATACCTTTCTAACTTGATATGAGGTTGGTGAGTATTTTAAAATCATGTGAATTAAATTACTGGGTCACATATGAATTTTATATTTGTTTTTGATTCGAAAGAATTTATCGTTTATAAACAGAGTTTTTTTAAAATTTATAAAAATAATATTTAATGTATTTTTTTAAAATTTATCAAAATATAAACGCTACCCATTCAATTTATTTCGTTTGTTGTCATAATGAGATGCTTCTTATATTTTTATAAAATATGTATATGAAAATGAATTATTTATGATGAAATCTTGATCGTTGTTTGAAAAATATTTATATTTTATTATTCATAAATTATTTTTATTTTTTTTTATTTTATAAATCCAACATACTTTAACTCACTATAATATTTAGTTTTTAGTTAAAAATTCATTATTTAGCAGTTTGCGAAAAAAAATTTATAATTTATTATGAAAATAGCTACTAATAAACCAGTAACCAGTTTATCCATAATTAGTGGTGAATCGATATGAAAATTGGCTCTTCAATTCTGTGCACATAAGTTTGCAACATTTCATAGATAAATAATTTAATTTTGTTCTATCTCTTACGGCTTGGAGAAAAAAGGTCCTACGGACCCAAGTTTCAATTGAGTTACATTGTTGATTTACGAACTTAAAGTCTCTTTTCACATTTGGAGCATGCTCCAAAAATTACAGCTCAATTTCTATTAATTAGGTGATTTTATGACCTATATCAAAATCTTGTTGTAGCATCAATATTTCTAAGCTTTACAAACTTGGGACTAAAATTAGTACACCTTGGTATATATTTCAAATATACAGGGTGTAAAAATCAAATCCATTTAGTCTATTTGATGCAACCTTGAATTTTCTATAGCATGTATACTATCCTTATAAGATTTTGTTAATTAACATTTTAATTTTTGTTGTGGTCACATGAAATTTTAATTGTGTTATTGCTAAGTTAATTATTATATCAAATAATTAATTACAAGATTTAATTAAAACGGTTGATTATTGATTAGTATTAATTAAAATTAATACATGTATAGATAATATTGTACGCTTGAAGCAACCATGATGGTACATATAAAGTCAAGGTAGCTTACTGATAGATACAAACATGTTCCTTGCAATCGATATGACAAGTAATATAACTACACTCGACGCCAAAATTAATGAAACAATACTTTTTATCAAATTTTAGCCAACTTCAAGTAATTTGCGAAAATTAAGCATCTTTCAAAATTTGCATTCTCAAATTTTCGATTTGAAGTGTCCACTTAAAGCAGATTTTTACAAATTTAAAACTCTTTTTTTTTGTATCTTTAAAAGTAAGGATGTATAAGGAGGAACTATTTGCCTTGTTCTAAGGTAACTGTTGAAGGGTTTATATAGCAGATCCCAGAAATCGTTGACCATCCTTTGATGTAGTCTTTCCTCTAAGGTAAGTTAAATGCAGATATATCTTTCAAGCAAAAGTTGTTTCAGCAGTATTTCGTTTGCATTGAAAAGTTTATTTGCCAAGCAAGGTAAAGATAGATTCATACTTCTGCTCAACATAAGAGATAATAAAATGTAGGTACTTACTAAATATTTTTTTAAATCCGCGTAGGAGGCCACGGGCATCAGCTAGTATAATATATGAATAATGTCTATAACACAAAGAGGTAGATATTGGATGCTTATATACCGTGTGTTGAATAACATGCCTTATAGAGAATTCAACGATAATAATTAAATTCATATAAGTGTATATGTGCACTGCATGCTTGTCAAAATTTTAAACGCACCCGCTTCACTGGACCATTTTAGCTTTAAAAACAAAGACTAACTCGTTATAGTCCTCAATTGCCTTGAAATTGAGCTATTACAAATTCTATTTGATAATTAATACCAATAATAGTTGCTTATGCATCAAGTTTGTTAGAAGATAAGACGATAAATTCGTATTGGTCATGATATGTAACACAGACGGTATAATATATCTACAATATTCTATAATAATTTTAGAACACTTGAGGCGTCTGCATCCATCCAACAGAGCAGAGCACACAACATATTCTTAAACATGAATGCAAAATGTAAATTTATATTACATCTTATCAGTATTATTATATACAGTATTGAAATATTTGTCATTTAATATGAGATAAGTCGATTATTATGATAGTGATGATTATTATTATTGTTATTATTATTATTATTGATCAAAGTGAATATGAACATTATTGACTTATAACTAATTTATAACAACCATACAGTTTTATTGGTGATTAAATCGGCAATCATTGAGGGCATTACATTACACTAAGTTTGTCAAACAGAAACAGATCTACTATACAAAATTATCAATTGAGATGAAAAACTTCTTTCTTTATTAAGTGTATGCAAATTATTACCACTAATAAATGACTCAACTATAATTGTTTGAACATCATTGAATGTTGGAAAGTATTCAAATTTAACATTATTTTCAATCAAGGTAGTATATGCAAGGAATTAAAATAATATATACTAAGTGTTTTAACATTAGCAGCAGTATTATTTTATTAAGAAGTTTTTGTACTTTATCTTTTTTTGCTTTAAAAAAATTACTATGTTGAGATATACCAAGAAATCTTACTATTAAACATAGATTTACGGTTTATTATTACATCTTCTACTTTAAGAATACTACAAAACAGTACATAAATTCTTCAAAATAAGGCACAATATATTTCAAATTTGTTTGTATAATTACAGAGAATATAAAGTGTTTGTGGTTTTTATTCAATTTGTATGAACGAATAGGTTACGAAATAATTTGTGATCTCTACGGAGGATGTTGTAAGATTGTTATTACTTGCATTTCGTATAATACAAAAGAGGCACCAGTGATACAGTTCAAGGTAAATAAAACGAATTAAAAGATTTAAAAAAATTTTGCTGGTCACAGTGTTGACGAAACAAGGAAATAGATTATTTAAGTATTATTTTAAATATTATTTATAAGGTTCAAATTTTAATTTGCCAGGAATATGGATGGAATACTCAAATGCTTCAAAAGTAAAAAAAATTATATTAAGTAATCTATGGGATAACTTAAAATAAAAAAAGTAACTAACAAGTATAATAGCTCTAAAGCTTCCTGAGGGCAGTAATTTTTTTACGTTGTCCATTTTAACCGAGAGTGCAATTTGAACAATATGAAAGTAAATTAAAATATTATAAAACTGCCATGCTATAGGAATACATTTACCTAATGGAACGATATCGTGTAATTTCATCATGTTTGATAAATAATCTGTATCGTTCTCCAACAACCTTTAGTTCACAGGTGAGGTGAAAAAACTAAAAATTAAGGTTTTTTTTTACTCCCTTTCATTTAACTCGTAATGTCTGTTCCTCTATTTGTCTGATTGTTTGTTGAAACTTTGCAGGTAGGCTCAGTGATGAATACTCAGTGTTGACTACGCAATCGTTTGTTTTTTTACGTCATGTAAGAAAAGAAAGATAGTCTGCACACTTAGAAAGCTACAATCGTGAATAAAGAGTGATGTTTAGGAAATATTTTAGCTGGTTATCAAGCATACGTGAATAGTTTTAAAGTCTTTACACCAACTTTCATTCGATTCATTCTTAACAACCGATAACAACACGCCTCTTGACTCGCCTTCACTTTCGAGACAGTCTCTCAGATTACCTTAAACTTTGATCTTACCTATTAGCGCAAAAATAAAAACTTTAATTTTCAGACACGATTAATTCTTTTCTAACATCACACCGCGGATATTAATCTTTAGTCACCCATTCTCGACATAATCATCTTTCTCAGGCACATCAATTCTATCAGGTTATTGAAGTTTATTTTGCAATAATTGAGAACAGTATAAACGTCTTTCACTACACATAAACCTGCCTATTCCTTTACGTATAACAAACTTTATATAACACACCCACAATATAAGGCACTAAGATCTTGTGAACCGTACAATAATAAGTACTCATTCAACCCAATCTACCTACCAATCGTATAGGTAAGGTAAGTTAAATATAAATAGTAGGCACCTAGAGTTGTTATTTACTCTCATACCATCTTGATCGTCACATTCTTGGTAACTATACCTACCAAATACACAACCATCGTTGAACGAACAACTCTTGTGCTTCATCACAAATATAAATAAATCTACTATTCTCTATGTAGTTACTGACTTGCTTGCTCCTTTTCTCCATGCCTACCTTACCATCTACCTATACACTACTTAAATAGTAAACTTGTATCCAACGAATAAAAACTTCCGGCCTCATTGGTTGTAGTAGTAGAGTTGATTTCCGGTCGATTTATTTGTCTGCTAACGTCACGTTTCAGAATATCACATTTTCATTCGTTTTCTTTTTTTTTTTTACTTTTTTAGTATTTAAAAAAAAAAAAAAATCTGTTACAGACCATATTTTGATTGAAATTGAAGTTTACAATATAAATAAGGTTTCAATAAATATTAAAATTTGTATCCAAGACTGCTGCTTTATTTGTGAATTGTGGTTATTCCAATAGTTTCAGGTTCACTTTGGTCTTATTTCATTGTATGCCTGTGAAATTGGATGTTATATTATAAAGTTCATATTTATTACTAGACTTTTGAAACTTCGTAATTTGAAACTAAAAGTGACAAATATGCAAAACAACTATGAAAAAATGTCCAGGCAATTTGTCAGTCATTAAGACTACTTGTAGATACTTTTATTAAATAAGCCTGAAAAAATTAGATTCAATTTAATTATCTATCAATTTCAATGCAAAAATCATCGTATAATTTCAAAAACGGTACTTTTGTTGTCATCAATCAATCAATTTTATAAAATCTGTTTAACTTATAACCAAATATATTTCTATCGATATTATTATTTCTGTGACATAAATTCCATAAATAAAAATTTACATAATTTACAAAAAACGAGAAGTTTATAGTTTTACAACGCTTGTTATTAAAATTTTGATGAGTTGATGAAAATCTATACTCAATAATATCTATATAATATGAATGGAATTGGAGAAAAAAACTAGGTTAACTGAGGGTTATGAATAAAACAAAAACAGTATATATATATATATATATATATATAAATGTCAGTTGGACAAAAATAATTGGAAGAAAACAATAGAGTAATCGTTTGTCATATCTCTTATAATCTACCGGGTAGAACATTTTAATCGATAAGTTAACCATTATGTATATAATTCTTCTGTTAGTATGTTTTTTTACGGAACTGCTCCTAAACATCTGGAACGACTATAATGAACTGTTTGGATGTGTTTAAATGGATTCAAGAATGGTTTACTTCCACAGTTAGGTCCACTACAAAATGTTTTTGAGTGTTCCGCACCAAATAATTGAATGAAATGAAATAAATGGTGAAAGCGCACTTAAATGATGCAATATATTACATCCGACTATGTACCATGCATTTATTTGCCCTTCCACCATAATTATTTAAAATTGTGAATAGGTATTTGAATAGAATTGAGGTATTGTTTATTATTATCCAGGTAAGGTATGAATTCCACTGCAGTATTATAGGTATGAATTCCACTGCAGAGAGCTCTGGCTCGAGCCAGACCAAAAGTCTGTCCAAAAACAAGAATAAAATTTGTATTTAGAAGGCTAAAAAAGAAGTGGAAGAAAGAAGCGGGAAAGAAGCGGGTGGGCTCAACGAGCCTAGCGGTTGGACTGAGCGTTAGATAGCTATAAATGAATTAGAGCCACAGGTTAATTTAGGTTAATAATCGCTGATCAAAAGTTATTAATAAATAAATTTTAGATGAAATAAAATGCACATCTTTATGTTTTCACGTCTTTACCTGCATCTGGAATTTGACTTTGACCTTTTGGTTAATATAAAAATCAACTAGTTTATATGTTTAAGGACACATAAATTAGATAGTTTTATTTTAAGAAAGCATATCTCTTATTCGAAACTTTCAGATAACTGCTTTGAAATATTAACAATAATAAAAGAACAACGAAAAGAGGAACTAACCTGGAAAATAGACCCTTTGAGTGCAACTGGTTTGTTTGAAAAAATGTTTTTAGTTGACATAGTACCTTTGTTCACTTTGTCGAATAAAATGGTCCAAGCTATAAATATCTATAACTATATCTATATCTATATCTATTATCTATCTATCCAGCCATCAATCCATTCGTATTGAAAAAATTGCATAGCTATTATTGTTTATGTATGCGATAGAAAAATATATATTTTTTTTAAAATTATTTCCAAATTTTCGTACCAAAATTTTTAGAGCAAATAAATATTATTATAATATTGAATACGAGTCTTGTTTGGTATTAGGATTTGATTGGCTTTGACCCACATGAAACCAACAACCCATGTTTCAGGAGTGGAAATCGCGTAGTTATACTAATCATTTTTTGGTTTTAGGATTGCATCGGGGTATTGTCAGAGTAATGTGTCCCCAAATACAATTCTTTTGAGAAATGACACCCCAAAATTACTATTTGAAACTTGCAAAATTAATTTTATTAAGAAGAGCCATAATTGCAAATATTACATTCTAAAACTTTTCGACCAATCATGAAATGCTCCCAATTTTTGAAATGCTCCCAATTATTGTACTTTTTGGGTCAAAATTACCTCATATACTGCGTTTAATCTAAATTGGAGTTATAAAATATTTCTCGAATTTTGCAATTTTTGAAAAAACCCTTTGAAAAAATCGAGAAAATCGGAAAAACAATTTTGTTTTGGAATTTGATGAAACTTGGTGGAAGGGGTAATTTTGGTCCAAAAAGTATAAAAATCCGGTTAATTTAATGATTGGATGCAGAGTTTCTGAGATATCGCACTATTTTGATCGATTTTAGTCCGTATCTCAAAAACTATTCGACCAGCCATCAAATGCATCCAATTTTTGTACTTTTCGGGTCAAAATTACTTTATATACTGAGTTTTATCAAAATCGGAGAAAAGAAATTTTGAAAAAATCGAGAAAAACGCACAAAAATTTAAAAGGTATAAAAATCATGTTAATTTAATGAATAGACTTATAGAAAGTTACAATGTCAGAAAGTATCATGGGCAAAACATCATTTTCAAAAAAGCTAGAGTTCCCCACCAAAAAATTAAAATCCATAAAATTGTGAACAAAAGGGAGGATAAGTGGTGGTTATAACGTGATAGTCTTTGTTTTTAAAGGAGAAATTGCACAGCAAAGCTGGTGGGTATCAGCTACTTATATTATAATGTTACTACACATCCCTATAAGATCCTGCAAGACAACAAAAGGATACACCAATGATAGCACATTTTTAACTCAACCTTACATCTTAATTTAAGCACACATATAATAATAAATAATATGATGCCGAATATCATCATCATCATACACATCTTTATAAATTTTGTATTATTTGATTTGTTTTGTTTGCTCTTTTGTTATATTTATGTCAAATTTTTATTTGAATAGAAAACAATTTCTTTGTGCTTTAGGTACGTACGTATTTGTGCATGCTTGTGTATGTATATGCGTGTGTATGTATGTATGTATGTATGTTTATGAAACAAAAGTACCAAACACAAAATGAATAAAATGTAAACATCACAATAAAATAACACAAAAAGTATATTATGACTGTGTTGGTTGTTTTGTTGTACAAATTCAATACACGATCATTAAAAATTGTGTATCTAATAAACGAGTTATTCGTTGTGTGCGTAGTCATGGTAGGGACAATAAAATCGATGCCAGCGCTTCCAGTGAAAAATTTTGGAGATATAGGGGGCAGTTATTACTAATTTGCAGTTCTTTACATGTTAATGTTATAGATATGTCAAATTAAAATTATTGTAAAACACGAATGAATTAAACTTAATGCATTAAAAATTGTGAAAATAAGAAATCAAATTGCACAAATATTATTTTTCAAATGTAAATTATCATAATTATTTATTTAAATTTGTGAGACAATAATATTAAATTTTCATGTAAGTCTTAAATGCAATCCATACAATTATATATGCATCCATACAATTCTATAATTAAAGTAGTGTATCGTTACCATGGAAACGAAACTCACGCACGGAGCGAATAGAACGAGTCTACGCGTGCATGGACAAACGTGGCTTTGAGAAGACACTCATACTTCTGTACCTAAAATACGAGTAATACAGTGACAACCTAATCAGTGACAACCAAAAATACGAGTAAGACAGAGAGAAAACATTTTTTCTACCTATCTCATTACCATAAGAGAAACTGAGATAGGTAGACGAGTCGTATACTCGTCTCGCTTCCTACTCTATGAGAAATGCGTTCTTGGATAAAGGGACATACAATAAAGTTTAGTGGTGGCTTTGACTTAAATTAACTCGCCCATGCATTTATGTTGAAATTCTTATACGCTCGCTAGTTAGTACAGTTTAAGATGTTTTAAGTAATGGAAAATGAAAGAAACCGCTCGCATTTTGCTAAAACGCCATGGAATGTATTTCTAAGGTGTCAAATATCATTATATTGCTTATAAATATTATAACAAAATACTGATTGTCACAACCACATGAGCTGGTGTTTTATAAGGTTTATTTAAAAAAAATTAGATTTCTTCGACTCGGATTTGAACCATCGACTTATGGATTACTATTGATTTTAGTGTCTTAATATGCTTTATATTATGAAAATGATCAATAAGTTTATTTCAAACTCTCTGTAAGTTAGTAGTAACAATCTTCATGTAGTTGATACCATCACATTTAGACTAGACATGACAGGTATGTGTTCGAAATAACCAAATCCTATATTTAAAGAAAACGCAAAGAAATTTTCCTTTAATTCATCGATCCACTTCAACTAAGTACAATTTTCCAACAATAAATTTATGACTTTGAATTAAAATCAATCTCTTTTATAGTAGTAATGATTTAAAAAAAAAAAAAAAGAAAAAAAAAAAAATTTTTAACAAAAAGAAAAACCCACTTTAAAATAGAAACTTTTCCAAAATAAATGAAAATGAACTAAAAATTAAAAACATAACGATAATATAATGTATAGTGAAAATTATTATTATTTCGGAGTCAATTATTGCTATTTTTGGAGTCGGTGTCAGCCAAGCTAATGTAGCAAACTGTTCTGTCAGCCAAGGAAACAACTCTGACAGAACAGTTTGCTACATTAGCTTGGCTGACACCGACTCCAAAAATAGCAATAATTTTAAGTACATTATATTATCGTTATGTTTTTAATTTTTAGTGCATATTCCTTTATTTTGGAAAAGTTTCTATTTTGAAGTCGGTTTTTTTTTTGTTAAAAGTTGTTTTTATGTTAAACTGTAAAATAAAGTACATTTTTTAAATATTGTGTATATTTTACATATTGAAATATATGAAAGTATGAAGAAGAAAGGGGGGGAAGAGTTTTCTTTTTTATACATTTTCTTTTTTTGTGTAAAAGCAGAGAATTGTCAGGACTCATGATGATATTTTACTACTTTTACCATTAATTCATCTGCCTGTAAAAAAATATTTTCTTTTAAAGGTTTTCTTTTTTTTTTTTATTTCGTTGCAATTAAATTAATTAGTACCTGCAATTATAATTGAATTGATATCATAAATATATCTATATTTCTTTGAAGTTTAAAATGTTTACTGACTTGTGTTTATAGAATGGTGGAATATCTTACTAATGATCAATTTTGAATTTATTTTCTTGGAAGTATGAATATATCCACCCTACCTCCTTGTTCTTCGTTTTATTGACTTCACTTAGTAATTTATTATTTATATGCAATATTTGATCGAAAGCAAATATTAGAAATTAATGGGCTGCTAATAGATCAAGCTTTTGTGCCATTTAACGCAGCCGCAAACTAAACATTTGAAGAAAAATAACTTAAAAAAATATAATTGATTATAAAACAAGTGAAAAAAAACAATTGACTGAGTTATTTGTTGAAATACCATGTATAGACAGTGTTGATCACACTGTCACATGCCACATACATACAGGACACACATACATATCTGATATTCCCATATAATATATACTACACAATTTGCGCCTAATTTGTGCTCTCGCGGATAAAAAGTGATATTTACGAAAAAATGATTCAGACAAAAGTTTTTTTCGAAAATCCAAATATTTCTTAATTTTCATGCACTAATAATCAAATTAATTTTCGACAGTAATGTATGTTATTCATTCAAGTTAACGTTTATAATTATAATTAATATTAGTAAACCAGAATTTCGATGTTAATAAAGGCTCTACCTAGGCGTACTTGTTATTATTAAAATAAAAGGTACCAACAAAACATAGAATAGAGAATATTGGTTTTGAAATTAAACTAATTCCAACATTAAATTTAATAAAATAATGTTTCATATTTCAAAGAAAGGAACTCACAACATTTAATTTGAAACTTATTATAACATCTTTTATGGTAATCAAAAGACATGTATGTTGATGATATACAATATGTCTTTGATTTCATTACTGTCAAATATTTAATAATACCTCACCACGGAAATGTTAAAAACTTTATAACATACATATTTATCCACCTAGACATGAAGATTTTCAAGTGTGACTAATATATGTACTTCATGAAAATATATCATTCTAGTTTTGAAATTTCGTTAATATTTTTTTAAACTTAATTAGAAGGCTAATTTTAAGTACACTAATAGTAGCATCAATGAATGTTTTTACTCAGGAGTCCTCAAAAACAGCACCGATTTTGATGATGATTTTTTTTTTCAAAATTATTATTTTTGTATATTATATTTTATTCGCGTTTAAGATTTTATTAGAAGACAAATTCTATAAAAAATTTAAAAAAAAAAACGATAAACTGAATAGAAATCATTCAAATAATACTTAATTATTGCACCATTCAAGAAAAATGTCCACTTTTCGTGCCTTACTTCCTTGTTTTTAGACAACATTTCATGTTCAGTAGAGTTGCCTACTTTTTTATCATGTTAACATGTTAACTCACTTTTTGTATTTCAGGGTAGAATTTTGTAATTGGTTTTAAAATAACTTTCCGCTTAGCTTGAGACTAATTAAATATATGACAATACCTTCACATAACCCTAAAAATCAGAACATAAAAATAACAAGTGAAAACAAACAATTGACTGAATTAATTGTTGAAATACCATGTATACAGTTTTGATTACTCTATTACATTACACATACATACATGTAACACATACATAGCTAATATTCCCATCTAATACATACTATAAAATTTACGCTTAATTTACGCCTAATTTGCGCCCTCACGGCTAAACAATGAAGTTTACGAAAAAGTGTTTCAAATAAAAGTTGTTTATTTCTTTATAAGAAATATTTTTTACATTTAAACTTTTGTCCTATCTCTAACGGTTTAATAGATGGGTCCTACGGACCAAAGACCCAATTGATCTATATTGCTCGTTTACGAACTCGACCTCACTTTTTACGTCCTGAGTACGCTGTTAAAATTTCAGCTTGTATCTTTTCTCGTTATTGAGTAATCGTGATGACAGACGGACAGACGACAGACAGACAGACAACCGGAAATGGACTAATTAGGTGATTTTGTGAACACCTATACCAAAATTTTTTTCGTAGCATCAATATTTTTAAGCATTACAAACTTGCAACTTAACTAAATATACTATGTATATTTCATATATACATGGTCTAAAAATTTGTAGTGCAAAATTTACCATGTTTTTATAAGGGACTAAAAAATAAGTTTACTTTTAAAATGGAAAGTTTTTTGCGAAGAGGGCAGGTATCATACTAGTATTTCTATATTTTTATTGAACTATATTTACAAGTAAAAGCAACGCTATGATATGATGGCGAAGAAACTCTCTAAACGATTTACATACCCACTTGCCAGTTTCTATTTTTAGCATACGAAATTCGTTCAGAAAACTATGAATGAGCAAAATATTGGATTTAAAAAAAATGTATTCTATTATTTTATTCATATGGTTATAATAAGTTGTTTTATTTAATAACAAAATTGAATTATTCATATAAATAATAAATGTTCATTTAATTTGTAATTAATGTAAAGTTTATAGCTGGAAGGTAAAATTTGTTGTTCTATATATTTACTATACATAAATATAAATCGGGTGATACAAAAGTTACAGGCCGGTTTGTCCATAAACTGTCAGAAATATTTTATTTTTTGTTAGGAAAATTTAGTATACAAGAGTTACAATAGTTAGAAATTTTTGATAACCGTTGCTAGACGGAGGCAAACCGTTGCGTTATCGATTGGTATTTGATCTTCAAGGTCAAAACTAAAGCCAATTGACAGTTAAGATTGGATTTTGCTTTTAAAAAACTTGACTTTTGTTAGCCTACTCGAATTTACAGCTGTTCCCCTACTTTATAGGCAAGTACAAATAGATATATTTTATTTAAAAAAAAAAAAAACTCTTTTGTCTTTGACACTTAAACTGAATTTTATGACACAGTGTAGGCATTGCTATTTTGAAGTTTGCAAAAAGAGATGGATATATATGTTAACATAACGAAAAAGGCAGGCGCATTCATTTTGAACTTTACTGATTCACTTAAATTCTAGAATAACAGATTCGTGAAAGTATTTAACATATATACCTAATTTATTATTTTATACCCATAAAGGTATCTTGTAATCACCTTTTAGCGAAACTCTGTTCAATGCAAATGAAAGTAGGTTTTTTTTTTAATTATTAAAAACTAGACAAAATGACATATTTCAGGCGATATAAATACATACTAAAATTTAAATGAGTTTTCCTCGAACTGTGCTTTAAAAAATGGTTTCCACGATGATAAAAAAACTGTTAGACCTAACGACTTTAATTTTGTGCAAATACATATATTTATATGTTGATAAAGTAATTCCAGGAATTCCCAGTGTTCCTGCTTCATTTTATCATACATATATCATGCATGACACATGGTGAATTTGAAAGTTAGATTTGCAAAATATTATGCATAAGCTCATGGCTTATAACAAAAGTACTCTGTATGACTATTTTCAAAACATGCATTCTTCACAGGGCTAAAATATGGGCCAGTGGCCGAAGGCCTTGATATTTTCCAAGAGGTGGAAGTAAAATTGATGTTTACGATGTGGGCTAAGCGACCACAAATGGGTTGATGGATAAAATGTGAGTCTTTAAAGTTGGCAGTTCTTATAATGCGAGTCGTATATCGAGAGGATAAGTGAGGTAAAGGAAGGTTCTCTAAATGAATCAGTGATTCACCGAAAGGAATCATTTATGAATCATTATCACGAGCGAAGCCGTAGACAAAAACTAGTCATTATATATAAAAATTTAGCTTCCGTATGTTTGTAGCCGCAACAATAGAGAAGCAATTGATGCATTTACTTGAAATTTTGCCATTTCATCGCGCCCAATCGAAATCGTAATTGTAATTTCAATAAAATTTTTTTGTGACATTTTTTTTGAACAGGAGATCTGATCTACTTATATGTAGATCATAATTGTAATTATTATACATAAATAATATTGTCGAATTATTATTATTATTTTCATAACACAAATTCCATGTACGAACTTATTATTATCAGTTTGTTTAATCTAGCTTATGTAAATCGTTAATGTTCGTTCTACATAGTATGAGAATCAGTTTATGTTCAATATGAAACTTCTATTTCGTGTATAAGCAATTAATAATTATTCTCCGAATATTTTCCAATGCAATTGCTACTACTTTTCAAGTGTTCTTATTGGTTCAGATTGTTCTATATATATATATATATATATATATATATATATATATATATATATATATATATATATATATATATATATATATATTATATATAGTCAACACAATGTGTCTATGATCTTTATTCCTTTAATCCTGTTCATGGAATATTCCTGATCACCTGAATATTTCTAATCGTTTCTAGATGTACCATTTTGTTTATACCTGCTCTAGTTATTTCTTTTTTAGAGAAGGACACCCGTTAGGAAAATATTTCTCTCGCGTGGTGTATGCATATATATAAGGACTTCTGTAATTGACTTCAGACCTCTTCAATTCCTGAATCAGCGGATAGAAAAAAAGAAAATACTCTTTGCCCCATTTGGCTATTTATATTATGATACAAAATTTATCTATGATTATAATAAAAACCAACCCATAAAAATGTAATAAGCTGTAATAGTTGAGGTGATATTTCATTATAAACCCAAAATTCAGTTGTGTTAGTTTAAAAAATCAAATTTGTCAAGAAATTGTCTCCCTACATACGTCTTTCCTTTAGCGCATGATTTTCCAATATATTATATCCATTGGAAGTATAAATACTTGTTAAATGAATAATTAAGTTTAAATTTGTTCATACCTGTATGATAGTCAGCCATTTTTTTATTTTTTGTTGTTTTTGAAGAGTGCAGGAGGGAGACTCTACTCCATATAAACATTGACATATTTTCCTTGGGCTCTTATAAATCGTTAAATAAATGAAAAATTGAGTTGCTACTTTTCAAATGGTCAAAAATTTTATGTTTCAATTCAAATATTTTACAATAAGATTAAATTTCTACAATTTTTGTCGTAGCACCTACCTATTAAGGTTGTTGAATTTTAAAATAATCATACTGTATACATCTTTATAAATTTAGTGCTTACATATTATATTTTCATATTATATTCAATAACTCTGATAATAATAGATGAGGTTTATTGTTAAATACAATTTTGTATACTACTTAATGAAAAGTTTTAAGTTTATTATTATAATATGCAGTTGCACTTTGGTTGTACGAAACTAGCAACTTTATAAATTTATACCAACTTAATTTGTGAGCAAATATAATATAATTACTTCGTTTTTGAAATCTATTATTATGGTTTTTCTTTTTTTAAATGACAAAAGATAAATTAATCTTATAAGCAAAATAAAAGTACACGTGAAATTTACAAAATTTTAAAAACCCCTGACAAATTTTCAAAATCACTGTACATTAAATTACCTTTTACCTTAAAGACTTTTCCAAACTGAGGCGATTTTGAAGATCATAGCCAATGTTTTAGTTTTTAGGTACGGAATACTAAACTCTCACTTGGAACATAGCTAAGCACACTCTCCATTAAATTACCTTTCAAACGAAACAAAAAAATCAAAACCGGTTCATCCGTTTAGACACTACGAAACAACAGGCAGACAGACAGACACACACACACAGCGGTTAAGCTTATAACAACCCTATTTTTAGTTCGGGAGTTAAAAATACGTAATCATTTAAAACTGATTATTCCAAAAAATCTTTCAACATGTTAATAAATTTTTAGTAAATTAGATGTCTAGAATTTGGTACAGCATATCGCGTTACGCATTTCTTGTCCTTAATAATCATTATTCTAGGTAATTTTATTCACTCGATATTAAAATTTCTACATAATTCTGCTTTATGTTATTATTTGAAATGCTCCACTCCATTTGTCACATGACAGAAAATATAACATTTTTATTTTACATCTCCTTCCATGTGTCGTTTTGATTATTATCGATAATCATCTGGTGATTAGTGGAAAAACATATCACATTCGGTTTTAAAATGTCGTAAATAAAAATAATTTATAATATGATATTTTAGAAGTTTGCTGCTATAAACCATATATATTCATGTATTGTTAAAAACACATAAATCTAAAAAGAATAAATAAAACCGATTCAAAACAGAAAAAAACTACTTTTTTGTTTTTAATTAACAATAAAAATGAAAGCAATATTTTACATAATAATGACAGTCATTTACTATGAACTAATTTATGGCTGGCATATCCGTCAATACGTATTCATTAAAATGCATTCTTCAATAAATATTTTGTTTAGTTCGATATTACCTTTAAACAATGAAAAATGTCATAATAAAAATATTGAATGAAAGCATCATGCCACTTCAATATAGATTTTCTGTGTCAGTATTCCGATATCCAATTCTACATACAAAAAAATGATAGCTCTGAAAGTATCCTTTTCATCTCATCTGATATCCTTGACCATCCACCTTGGATATTGATTTAAGAAGGAGTATTGTAAGTTTAAAGTGTTTATTGGTGCGTCTGTATGTTTCTCAGTGACATTGTAGCCCTTAGACGGTCGAAACGAATTGATTGAGAACATTTTATAACTAAGTTTCCAAAAATTGGTTTACAATGAATAAATCGCATTTGTCGGGAGTTTTTTAAATTTTGTAAATTTCTCATGTAAACCGATTCATATTTTAAACATAAGTGGTATGACTCTTTATTATACAAAACAGTAACACGGAGTTTTACATACTAAATGATTTTTTTTTGTCTAAAATGATGGAGCTTTCAACTTAAATTAAACAACTTGTGAATCAAATGTTATACAATTTTTTTATTCTGTAAAAAACAGTGTTTTATAAAAATTTTTTTAATATGTGAAACTAACCAGATATGCTCACATTCACTGGTCTTGTCGATTAAAGTCGTTTTTTATTCCTTTGGTTGTAATGGCAATTGCTAGAACGATTTATGGAAATTTGCAAAATTTCCATATAAATTTTTAAAAGTCAGGGTATATTTTGCACTTATTTCGTCACAAACATGACACATACTTGCCTCCAAAAGAAATTTGTGAACTATAAATTGAAATGTGAAATTTTGACTATATCCCAAAAATTGAATTTTTGTGGTATGGTACTAGTCAAACGAAACCCAAATTCACTGAGGGGCCTGTATGTGATTAATACATTTTTTTAGATTATTTGATTGTATTTATTCTTTCATATAGACACTTGATCAAACATTTTTTAAAGCAATAAATTGTTTTCATTATCATTTTTGTTTACTTTTTTTTTAAAGAAATTTAAATAAATTATAAAAATTGATTTTTTTTATCGAACAACCCACTACTATATTTAAAATACAGAAGTAAAAATGTGTTTCATATAATACACAAAATGTTTTTGCTTAATTAAGTATTCGTCGCCCGGCATCGATTTGGATAAAATAAACATCATTCGTTAATAATAAACAATCAACAATGGGTAAAATAGAAAACAAATAAAAGTCCAAATCATGAAACAAAAGTAAACAAGCGATATAAAAAACCATAGAAAATTTTTATTTTATTTTAAACTTGAGGGTATATTTGTTATAAAGAGTTTTTGATGATGTTATTAATATTGTACAAATTACAATAAATAAACCTATGTAGTATTCTGTTAAATCTAAATAAAATGGAAGTTTAATTAATGATTTTTCTCGATGCTAGTTTCAAAATTGGTTTTAGCCCATCTACTTCTAATTAAGGTATTTTTCGATATCGCAAAAATGAAAATGATCCAAAAAATTTGAAATTATATTATCAATTAATCATCCCTTCTATACGTCTTTTATGAAAAATTCATATCGATTCTCTGAACGATTTTTGAGAAATTATCTATCAAAGCCAGTGTTTTTACCAAAAAAGGAACATTTGCCATCAATAGTACAGAGAATCTTTATGATTTTTCCACAAAAGACCTAGACAAGGATAATTAATTGATATAAAATTATCTTTTGTTATCATTTTCATTTCAACTCTTTAAGATATTTCGATACCGTAACCGTAAATTAAAAATGATACCAAAAATATGAAATTTTATTTATCAAATAATCATCCTTTAATACGTCTGTTGTGAAAAATTCATAGATCCTCTGTACGGTTATTTTCACTATTTTCATTTTTATGCACAGGTCTTAATTTTGGCATAATTTTAAATATTCAAACTTTAGGAATGTTGATAAAAGTTTTTTTGTGTTACTGGACACATTTTTAAAAGCACCTATTGACTAAAAAACCAACATTTATAACGACTTCATATACTACCATGTTAAAAGGGCTATTTTTCATAATTAATTTATAGTAAACCGTATAGAGCCGCCTTAACTTTATTATTTATTTTATCTATTTATAGTCCACCTTCGCTTCTCAACCTGTGGCAACATTTGATTTGAACAATAATTTTAATAGTATAGGTTTGAGTGTCTTGGATTGGTTAAAAATTTAAATGGATGGAATTTTTTACAGATATATACCTACTAAGTATTATTGTTTTTGGCCGTTTTAGATATAAAAATAGCCCATTAGAAAATAGCTAAGCCGCTGAATTTGCAAATAAATAATAGTTAAAGTCAACCAAAAATGAGTTTTTAATCGTAACGATGGAGTCTGGGAATTAATAGTACATATTCATTATCAATCGAACCCGTAAAAACAAACTAAAAGTGCATAAAACTATTGTAAATGATAAAAAGTTTTAAAACCATAAAAGAAGAATTAAATAAATAAAAAAAATTTTGTAGTAGGTATTTGTTTATTTTCATTGAGAGAGTGGAGTATATAAAAATTCACATCTATATATTTTTGAAAAACGTTAAAATATATATTTATCCCTCTAGAGTTTATCGACGACTACTGGTATGCATGCAATAATTGTATAAATTTATAATAAAAAAGAACGTAGAAAGAACGTTCTTGCAAACTGAATGACATAGTTATAGATATCTCATTACATTACTTACTATTTCTTTCTGAATACCTTGATACAGAGAGTTTTCACACAGTTTTCAACATCAATTTTAGTCTGGATTCTCACTTTATGGTCCGAGAGATGCACGACTAAATCCGTTCTAGATGATTCCACGGAGATTTTATGCCAATTAAAACTTATCAGTCTACGCGCTGTTGAGCACCGAGGCACAATTTCATAATATCAATCAAGGGAGTAGGATGAAGATTAAAACCCTTAAAATTGAACCAAATTCTCTCGCCTTGTAAAGGAGTTTATTAATGCCGTAAAAGCTATACATTAAAATTTTTTTCAGCTTTCAATACTCTTTGATTGGGGTTATAATATCGAATTTTGATGTAAAACGAACTATAGGACGATGCTATTCGCTGGTATTATAATCAGATTTTTCTTATACATCAGCCAGTCCATAACACAAATGGAAAATCTTCCTGAAACTTTCTCAAGGAAAGATACAATTGGCTGCTCAGCGTCTGATATTGTGCTTCAATGTTTTACCAATACCTTACAAACACAAATACTTACAGCACATAACAAATACAAACACACCCAATAACACAGTTTATTTTAAAACAAGTGAAAACAAACAATTGACTGAGTTTATTGTTGAAATACCATGTATAGACAGTGTTGATTACTCTGTAACATTATACATACATTTCACACATACAAAACTGATATTTCCAGATAATACATACTATACAATTTTCGCATAATTTGAGCTCTCAAGGGTAAACGGTGATGTTTACGAAAAAATGTTTCAAACAAAAGTTGTTTATTCTTTTATAAAAAACATTTTTTACATTTAAACTTTTGTTCTATCTCTAACGGTTTACAAAATGGATCCTACGGACCTAAGACTCAATTGACCTATGTTGCTCATTCACGCTATAAAAATTTCAGCTTGATATCTCTTTTCATTTTTGAGTAATCGTGATGACAGACGGACAGACAGACAGACATCCGGAATTGAACTAATTAGGTGATTTTATGAATACCTATACCAAAATTTTGTTCATAGTACCAATATTTTTAAGCGTTACAAAGTTGGGACTAAACTTAATATACTATGTATATTTGATATATACATGGTATAATACGTATACCTATACTATACTAACCACCATCTACATAAATATAGTTGTGTTTGTATATATATGAAGTATGTATGATGCAATGACGTCATAATATATTTAGACGGGGTGTTATGTTAGCTGCTGTATAATACAGAATGTATAAAAATTTCTATATTGCTACCTCTTTTTTTAAAATTTTAATCTAACAAAATTTGTGTGTGCCTTTAATCAAATTGGATTCTGTGATTTTAAAATATAATACTTATATGGAATTCTGAAAATTCAAAAATGAAATTTACAAAATTTAAAGAGCCCTTGACTAAATTTTTGGGGTATGGAACTTTAAACTCATCTAAGAACACTTTTCATTGAATTACCTTTCAAACGAAACAATCAAAATCAAAATCGGTTCAATGGTTAAGGCGCTACGATGCCACAGACATAAATATACATACATGCATAACCCACCTTCTTAATACAGGCACATACTGTATAATAAAAGAGACGATGTGTTGTTATGGTATCTAGTTGTATGTGTATATTTTGTACCTCTACAATGTATTTAATGAAAAAGACTGAAACAGTTTTGATCAAATTGAGTAACTTTTGAGTCATAATTTCATCATCAAAAATCTGTCATGTGTCTATCTGCTTTTTATGATATAATTTTCATGACAAGTAAAATGTCCTCCAATTAATTTGCTGCTGTTAAAAATGTGATCCGTAGTTGAATGCATTCGGGCTAGCGCTTTTCGATAACTATGATCTTTTTCAGGTAGCATTTTGATAACTTGCTTTTAGCTGCGGTTTGGTTATTTAAGTCAACTTTTACAATGCCTGCCTGTTGCTCATCAATCATGGCACTATTATGTCTCATTCGTGTTTTAAGCCTGTACCAAAAGGAAAGTTTCTTATTCAAGTCAAGGGCTACTTCGCACTGTTAGTAAACAATGTTGGTTATTTTTAGTAATAATACCGTCTCACTAATAAATTCCATAGTAAAAAAAAAAGATTGCGGTCGTGGGACCCCCGTTAAGAACGAAGGTCCTGATAAAATTTGAACAAAAACAAATGTAAACGATAAATAAATACTTATATACAAGTTTTATACCATGTACAAATGAAATATCCATGGTATATTAAGTTTATTATACCATGTATGTATGAAATATATATAGTATATTAAGTTTTGTCCCAAGTTTGTAACGCTTAAAAATATTGATGCTACGAAAAAAATTTTGGTATAGGTAAATCGATCCGAAATATCGTTTTTTTCGAAAATTACTCGGCCAATCGCCAAATAAACTCGTTTTTGAATTTCTTGGGTCAAAATTACCTTATAAACTGAGTTTCATCAAATTCCGAAAGATATAATTTTTTACGATTTATTCGAATTTTTCTAAGGGGTACCCCTTGAAAAAATTGCAAAAAATCGATACAAATTTATCGTCTCCAATTTCGATAATACTCTGTATATAAGGTAATTTTGACCCAAAAAATACAAAAATCGGTTTCATTTAACGATTGGGCGAATAATTCTCGAGATAATACCGGAAATCTAGCCGAAATATCGTTTTTTTCGAAAATTACTCGGCCAATCGCCAAATAAACTCGATTTTTGAATTTCTTGGGTCAAAATTACCTTATAAACTGAGTTTCATCAAATTTCGAAAGAAATAATTTTTTACGATTTTTTCGAATTTTTCTAAGAGATCATAAGGTCATATGGGTCTTTGCTCCGTAGGACCTGTCTTGTTAACCGTTAGAGATAGAACAAAAATTTAAATGTAAAAAATGTTCCTTATAAAATATTAAACAACATTTTTTCTTAAACGTCACTATTTACCCGTGAGAGCACAAAATTATATAGTATGTATGTTATGGTTATATCAGTTATAGTATCAGACAGAGTAATCCATACATGGTACTTCGACAACGAACTCAGTCAATTGTTTGTTTTCTCTTGTATTAACTTACTTTTGTAAATCTTAATGATACATTTAATCTGTTTTTGATTGCTTAGCTAAATAAATTTATAAACAAATTTGTTATAGTAATTTGTTAAGTAGTTCTAAATTGTTTTTCGTTTGACAGCTAAAGATATTTAAACAATTAACTCAGTTACTATCTTCATTTGGAATCACTTTTTTTTTTGGACACAAACAAGATATTGGAACATAATTTTACAACGTCTTGTATGCTCGAGTTATCCACTCTTCACTTCGCCGTTTAGTCAATGTTCTCATTCGTTTATTCCGTAACCATAGAAACGGTTAGTCGTTGTCATGATGAAAATGCTGTTGACGACTATATTCACTCACTATATTTGAAATTATTGTATCTCAACCATTCACACACATCTTGGCTCACTCACTTTAACCAGCATGCATATTGAAAAACTCGGAACGGAAGAGCTTCGTAGACTTAGCAAATTTTCTTTGCAAAAATGTTACTCTACCATTATTGGTTATTCTACCATTTTCCGATATTTTAAACGAACTTTTTGAAATCATAAATCGTTATTATTTACGTAAATAATTAAAATATCGAACAAACGAATTATTTATTGTAAACCCTATCAATAAATTTTACTGGAAGAGGAAAGTTTTGAAATTTTTTACTTTCTAAAAGGATTCGTTTGGAAAAATCATTTCAGAGCTTGTTTTCACAAGGAAAACAGGCCAACGAAAGAAAAACTGTTTGCTATATACCTACAAGGTGCGTCATTTTAATCGATACGTCTCCCGAATTACATCAGCTATAAAAATTTGGGTTAGGCATAAATTAGTGATATTGTTGGCTTGTTTGGATACATTTCTTACTATTATTTAATTTGTGTTTTTAAACTACTATTTATTTTGTGTTTTTAAGTTTTTTTAGACTTTTATTTATTTATAAAAAATTTATTATAAATATGGTGGGAGCGAAAATAAATGTATATATTTTTGGGTATAGAAATCGTTATTCCTGAAATCCTTATCAGGATATTCAAGTAAACTTATTAAATTATTGTAATGTAATCGATTCTTGATTAGTTTGCCAAATATCGGGTTAATCCGACGTTTTGAAGGGAGTCAATATCATGAACAAAGTTTTCATGGATATGGCACACACACACACAACACAAAGCATATATCACACTTTCACGTGATAAATTTTGATAGTTTGCTCACCATAGTTTGCTTCAAATATCTGAAGGGATACATACCTGAGATTGATAAACATTTGAGAATATTCTGTCTTGGGCATGAGCACAATAGCTACATTTTCAAAAAGCTTTTTTGTTAAAAAAAGAAAATCTGAGTATCACATAGGCGTGGATTACTTGGAAAATATCGTAATTACATTTAAAGTTTATTCATGACTGTGCTTGCAACAAATTGGAAAATCAATGTTAGTAACATTATTTACATTCCTTTAGTCTACTTTTAATCCGCGTGCAAATAGGGACATGCAGTTTCTTCCAGGAAAATATCATGAACGTGGTATTTTGGTAAGAAATTACCTGTGCTTTTAATTCACTGAGGAGATCTTCTAGTAGTGTGAAAGCAGTATCACTGCTTGTGAATTTGCAAATACACACTTTTGGTGTATATGTCACCGCAAGATTGTACTTTTGGTCATATTGTAAACGAATTACAAAAAATAACTCCTGCTGGCACTAACTAAACGAATATTAACGAAAATCATTTCTTTGCGTTGCTAGGCTTAGTTGGCCTGGGTCGAGCTTGCAGTGATTTATTACCTCTTTTTGAGAGGCAGGATAAACTTTAAGATAAATTTACAATATGACTGGATAGTAAACTAAAATTGAATTCCAGAAAACAGGGACCCTGAAACTAGGACTTTAAGTGCTTTTTTATGTGGGAAATAGAGTGTATTATTTACAGTACCTAATAAAGCATGGCTACTAGCAGGATTAAATAGTCAAATTGTTGAAGTTTGATTGAATTGCTTTAAAAAAAGTTCTTTCCAGCTGTAAAAATTTTTCAGCTTTCATCTCGCTGGATATAAAATACAATAGGTGGATGGGTTACAAATCAATATTTTTTTAACAAATCAAAATTTATTTATATTTAGAGACATATTCTTCAATACCCTTCTCAATTACCTCTCAGTGTCAATTTTATTCACAACCACTATATGTATATACTATTTCAAAATGATATTTTATCAAATAAATTTTTTTTCTGATTCCTTGAAAAGGTATGGGTTTAGAAAAAATAATAATAGAGCTGCATTTTTTGTCAAAAATGCGAGATTTAATGTTTTTCATGTTTTCATTAATGTTTTCTGGGAGCCCTGAATTAATTGAAATCATATATGAATGCCTCAAATGGTAAAACCTATCAAGCCGTTTAGGGTTGCTCCACAAATAGCCCCCCCCCTTCCATTTACACTTTGGATATTTGTCAGAAAAATACAAAAAACATTTACAAATAACCGTCCATCTGGCGTAAATTTAATATGCTCTATTCATGAACGTAGTAGTGCAAGAAGTACTATTAGGTACAAATATTATCAGCAACATAATCAAATTTATAAATAAAACCTTAGGTATTAATATTATATTTTACACAACAAAATATATAACCTATTTGATTATAATAAAAAATGATTACGTTCTAGGGGGTGTCTTGTTGAATCTTGTAAATGTCAAAATGAAAAAGCAGAACGAAATGTCAAAGTATCTTTGGATTTTGTATTTTTTTATTTTAAGTAATGGATTTTTTATACTCTTTTTTTAAAAGTAGATAGGTATGTATTCCATTTAATATTCTCTACGTTTGAATATCGTAACTTTTTTTTTGTCATATTTGACTAAGAGGAACGTCAATAAACTTTCAAATATTATTTTTCATTAAAGTATTTGAATAAAATGTTTATGAAAAAATCAAAAGCTTAATTCTTTTTAGTAAAACCCGCATTGCTTGTGAAATGTCCTTCGTTAGGTTGTATTTTATTTTTACACTCTATCTAATTTAGAATTTTATCTATAAATAGTTTTCAAAAGATTTTATCCGAAACCAAAAATCATTGTTTTTATGGATTATGGACTCAACTCTCAAAGCCCCTTCTTTTCTGAGCTACAGTCCTTCAAACATTATGCCTGCATGAGATAGTAATTTTAACTGAAACCAAAAACCAATGTATTCTGTCCGGGATCCATTTAATAATTTGTTTTTGAAATCATACTAAAAAAAAAACTTTACAGTTTCTCCTGGTGTAGTAGTATACCTTAGTTCTTCTCCATATACCTTAAGCAACTTAATTTAAACAGGAAAAAATTATTTGAGGAAATATTGACCATCATATTTTATCAGTTTGTTATTAATAAATGCAGATATCAATGTGAATAATGTCATGCCCAACGACTTCAGTCGTTAATTAAAAATTTCAAAACTGGGTACTTGTTCATCAAGCCTTAGATCCCACTTCTACATGCTAAGTTAATATGTTTTCAGTCTGAAATCGAAATTACATCCGTTCTGTTTTTTGGCAAATTTTTAAGTGGACAGATATCTATGGAGAATAGATATCAAAAACCTTTTTGGCTAATATAGAAAACATATTTAACGTTATAAATTTGTCTATTTAAATGCAGTTGTTTGAGTAGTATACGGGCATGAAAACAGTCTCTCTAATTTTCGTCCAAAGGGCTATTAAAGATATTGCTGTGATTATGATAAATACGGTTTAGGAACTTTGGGCTAAATTATATTTTTTAATGCATAAATACAGGGTAAAATAAATAAATAATACCCTTACAGATTACATACATTTTTAGAATAGGCATAACAAAAACGCAAGTTAGACAAACGTATTACTCAACTCGTACAAAAAAAATTATATCATGATATTTATTAAGATAAAATGCATGTATTTTGTAATACTTTAGTTTAGGTTATGACGTAATTTAATCTTTCCTCTGACGTCATAAATATGAATATAATATTATATATATAATAGATGCATTTATATTGTATATGGGGTAAAGCAAGCACACTTTATATATTATATACCTCATACATCCACATTATGGATAGAATACATACACCACCAAATCAGTCTCATATATACTATTAGATGCAGATAAAAAGGTATAACCTATACACACAAAGTGTTTCAGAATAAATATTGGAAACTTTGAGCTTTTATAAAAATATACTTCTGTGAATATTTTGATATATTTCATATATACATGGTATATAAACTTGGCACTAAACTCAGTATACCTTGGTATTTTTCATATGTACATGGTATAAAAAGGAACTTCTGTAAAACAGTTCGTACATATGTCATCTTTTGCCAAGCATTTTTGTGATTTTTTTCTTAATCACTTTATTTATTTTGTTGTTCTCATAGAAAGTATTGTGGTGTTAACAATCCGTTCACACACATACTATATTAAAAACAAAAGTAATCTAAACAATTCTAAAAAGAAATAAACAATATCGTTTTATATTACGTAAACAAAGGTAGAAAACATATACAAGTGATATATATGCAATATACAGGCAACAGAACATACGTGACAGTTCTAGAATTTGCTAGACTGTTGATTGTAACTATATAAACGGTGCAGGGCATGCAATACGGTCGGATTACAATAAGTCAAATTAAAATACTGACTCTTCAAGTTAACTACAGAACAAATGAAGTGAAACTCATCTATCAGAATAACAATAAAATAGAAGTGTCGAATAAAATTATTTTATATTTCTATGTAGTAAAAAACCATAACATTTAGTTGGCTATTGGTCAAATAAAGTACGTTTTTTGTAATAGAGAAAATTAAAAAAAAAATGTTTTGTATACCATCTTCGGACACCCAGTACTATGTATGTGTGTATATACTTGTATATAAACCCGGCATGAATAATAATAATAATGATGAATTTCTAAAATTTATCTATATCTATATATTGCTCCTTTGTCCTAGTTTTATGATAATAAAAGCTGCCATATATTATTAAATACTATGAACCAAATATTTTTCGGTTACAGATAATATAACTGCGATCGCAATTTACATAAAATATTCTAACACAATCTGTTTTTCATTTTCAAATTTTCTATGTTTACTACTACTAACACGATAATTCTTTAAAAAAGTTGTAATTAAGTGCAACGACTATAATTTTATTACATCGGATCAAGAACCAGAAAAGTTTCACCTATAATTGTATAATTCGTAATTGTTGTTAATGTCTCAGTATAGGAAGGTATTGTAATGGGTTCGATTTTCGAAATCAAAATTTTCAACATATATTTACGTTTCATGGATAAAGGACAAAGCATTAACACACCAACTTGGAGAAGTGTGTGTGTGTGTGTGTGTGTGTGGACGTACGAACGTATGTAAGTATGCAAATGCGAGATTAGTGTTCCGTACCCGAAAAAAGTAAAAAAATGATCTTCAAAATCGATTCAGTTTGGAAAGGCATGACATATAATTTTAACATTAAATAATTCTTATGGAAATGAATGGTCAAATAAACCTGGCTCCATTCATTTCGAAACGTGAAATGGTAAAATAACTAAGTAATTCAAAACAATACTTCGAAAGAACAAAGTCAACTCAAATATTTCAATTTCAATTAAAATATTTCCAAAAATTTGTCCCAAAAAATGATAGCTCTTGAAATATCCTCTGATGTCCTTGACCATCACTTTGATATGGATTAAAGAATATAAGTTTAAAGTGTTTATCTGTGCGTCTGTGTGTTTCTCAGTGGCATCGTAGCCCCTTAACGGTAAAACCGACTCGATTGAGATCATTTTAGAGCTTAGTTTTCGAAAAACGGTTTACCAAGAATAAACCGCATTTGTCGGGTGTTTTTTAAATTTTGTAAATTCCGCTTGTTGAATATTTGTTTTACCGTCTTCTCTTTTCTCGATTATTATAAATAAGTACATAAAACATAATGAGTCATTACACAAAACATTTTATATTCTAAATTTGAATACATATCACCTGACACAAACTTTTTACAAAAGCGAAATATATAGATGAAGAAAAAAAATTATCATGTAGAAAATGAAATAAATATGTTTCAAATATTTTTAATATTGAATGAAAATAACATAATTGTAACAAAATCATTCATCTGTATGAACCGCCTTTCCCTTTAGATTGAATTTTCATAATAAATATAAATTACATGAAAATTGTGTAATATTTTATATATAAAATGTTTTCTCAATTTTGGGTATTTTTCTTTTTTGTATTATAATATATTTATTTATAACCGCAGTGTTAAAAATATTTATAAAGCAGTAATGGTAACATATTTTAAGATTCGATTTCATCAAACTCGGTTTTATAGTAATCAATATTTGAATTTTTATTGACAATGTGGAAAAAAGTGATGCTTTTTTAATTTGAATTGACATGTATTGGTTTGCTGCCTCTCGGTTGCGATAATTTAGCATTGTGCTCAAAATAGGCATACTAAACTCTGGTGTAGAATATTGGTGGCGGTCTAATAGTAAAAATTTCCAATTTCGTTACCAATAAAAGGATTATATTTACGTATACTAAATGAGTAAACAGTTTACTATAGAAGTGGTATTCTTTGTAAGAGTGGATTACTCTCATAGCTTAGAGGAAGTTTTTAAATTTAATTATTGGAAGCTGAATGAATAATATAATCTTTGAATCTTTGGATCTGAAAATAACGTTAAAAAGAATGCTTAGAGACGGACCAAATGTCTATATCTTAAACACTCAATTCAAGATTTCACAACCAATAATTCTAAAATTACTCAAAACTTTTGTGTCGAAAAGTGTCGAATTGTTAAGATGTGAAAAATGATTTTAAACTGTTGTATGGTAGCCTTTTATTTTCGGAAATAAAGTATATCTGAAAGAATTGAATTCGAGAGTATGCAGGCAATAGTACTAATTAATAATTTTCTATGATACTTATGTGTCTGATAACGCAGATTACTTCGATTTTAGCTTCTGAACGAAAAACATTACATTTTAATTCCAATTTAATTTTTTTACTTTCACTAAACCAATTTAGTATTAAGTCAGGTTTTGTTTAATCGACTTATATTGAGCTGAAGAGCGCCAAGGTTTCACTCAAATATGTTGCATTGTAAAGATATTTTAGGGGCATTCTTTATATTACAAAAAAACAATATTTCGCTCAAAGATTAATTGTTATCCATCAATTTATTATTTATAGAAAAAATCACCCCAAGATGACATTGATATTATGACTTGTAGAAATTAAAAGACATTTAAGGAGTATCGATGACTACAAAAAATTTCTATGTAGAAAGAAGTTTAAATACGTATTTTTATTATTTTGAACGACTACGTCATCATGTTCGTTACTTACATTATTTGTATAGGGTGCAAGAAAACTGAATAAAAACTTTGTATAAGAATCAGAAATTTCTTGCATTGTAGGAAAAAAATTTGTGAACAAAACTTATTATCATTTTTTCAACCAAACTTTTTACTCTACCATATAAAAAGTACATAGTTAAAGTATAGTAATCATGAAAATAATTTTTTATTTCAGTTTCAGAGATAAGATATAATCGTCTTGAAAAATGTTCTGAGGTCTTTTGAGTCCTTTTTTGGAAATAATAATATTTGGAGGAGGAGACCCAAAAAGTTATAGTTAATACTTTGTTGTAACATTGTATATTTCTTCTGATTTTGTATTTTCATCCTGTAAAAGAAAACAAATTGTATAAGTGCTACAAAAATGGAAGCATCTACAAGAGTAGATGTATATTATACACATACACACATATTTTATCGTTAGAATTCGTTTAATTCTTTCTTATTACATGCTACAACATGTTATTGACTTTGTGACAGATCATTAATCAAATTTAATGTTAAAATTACAATTATTATTGTTATTATTATCGATGATGAAAAGAAGTAATATTATATGATCATCAATGTTGTTTTTCTCATTCATTAATAAGAAGACAAAAATATGAGGAGAGAAAAAAACGTCTTACTGAAGAAAAAAACGTCGTTCTCTTTTCGATTTTATTCTTTCGCTAACATTTTACAAAATAATGTTATTGGGACATTCTTTTAATTAGAAGATTTTTTCAAACAAAAAGAATACATTTCTTTTAGAGTTGCTTATATTTCCGTTCTCGATGCTTTCCCCTTTAAAAGGATTTTTCAAAATTTTTTCTCTTTACAGGGTGCTTCTCTTTACAGTAACGAGTTGTTATAGAATTTATTTTAAAATTTTAAACGGCCTCAATTTAAAGTTTAAAAGTATTTAGTTTTGATATATTTTGTGAATGACTGGCTCTTTAGCGTCATTTTTACCTTGAGGCCCGTCCCAATCGAGCAAGTGGGCCAAAAGAACACTTTATTTTACCATTGCGCTCCAGAACCGCCACGTGTGCATGAGACTACTCGGGTATCGTGCTACTATTTGCTGAACAACTAGTCAAATACTCGAAAACCTCAGTTCATATTACTTACTGGTTGCTAACAACATGGTTCAAGAACTTTTTAAACAGACCGTATGTCAAGAATAATTCCTACTATATATGAAATAATTAATAATAATCATAACTAATATAAAAGCCAACAGTTGATTTAATAAAACATTGAATGTGATGATAATAACAGTTACTTTGATGTTGGGAATATTAAAATATATTTTTATTTTCAAATATAGAAAAATGTAAAATTGACCTTTTAAATTTATTGTTAATTATAAATATTGTTAAGTGTTGTTTATTTTATTGTTTTTTATTTGTATAATAAAATACAATCTCGTTTATTTATTTACTTTCTCCGGAGAGATTATCCAAGTAAAAAATATTGCGTAGACGAGTCTAAAATTACTAGGCGATTCATTAAAAATTAATTGTTTTTCTCTGTTTCATACAGTTTTTTTTTTTATGTAACCTCATGTCATCAGAGACCATTTATAAGAAGTCAGAAATTATTTAAAATATACATATTGTCAAAGACAACTACATCTAGGGATAACTGCAATTTTTACATCAAATTTCCAAGAAACAATCTTTCTGTAGTTGTTAGATTCAATAATCCAGAAATGAGATGCACCTTAAAATTTTTTCTAACTATAATATTCACAGAGATATAAACGTATGCAATTTTTCGACAGTAAATAAAATTTTGTTTCGACAATAATGATAAACTTTGGCTGGTTATTGGCGCACTCTGTATTTGAATTTAATAAATTTGGCCTTATAGTTTTTTTTATTCAAAATTTTCTAATTTTCTTACTCGTGAAGCTATTTAACCAAAACTAACCATAAAAATTTGGGGTAGTTTGTGGTTAGTGTCGCTTTGGTGATGTCATTCACTTCTTCATTAAGACAGCAGACAATGCTATTCAATTTTTAGGAAATTCATGCCTCACTTTGTATTTAAAATACCTACATTCATAATAATTGTAAACAATAAACACGAGTACGTATCTCTCGTCTGTACATACACACGAGCATTGCATTTATATAAATGTACATATACCCATCGTGAGTAGTAGATTTTTGGAAAGTTTTCGCGCTTTCATGATTTATATTGTAAAATAAACATGACATGTCCTTATCCTGTTTCTGTTTCTACGTGACTTTAAAAAAAAAAGACGAATCATTTTTTTATAGTTCAAATTGCTATCTGAAAACATGCATACACATTCAAATACACATATACAGAGTGATTCAAGTTATAACAGCAGGACTTTATCAGATGGTAGATCACGTTAAAATAAAACTTTCTCGATACAAAGTAGCCAAAATATTCCCTTCTAAATAGAGAAGATATTTTGAAGGAAGAACAAATCCAAAAACTTTTAAAATTGAAAAATTTGACAATATGAGGCAGAGATTCTTAATAAATTAAGGCCTTTGGTGATGAATTGCGAATATCAGCGGTATAAATATGGTTCGTCATTATTTTGTTTCGAGAAAAAATCTATAGCGCATATGATTTTATTGAAAATACAACAATGTAAAACACAAAGCTCCATGCTGGAAGCTTTGTGTGCCAAATTTATAAGTTTAAGAAGCTAAGCTGCAGTTGTTCTTTTTTATATAAAATTTCAACAACCTGTATCTATCTATAGCCTCCTCCGCATTTTCGCAAAGTAGTACAAAATCAGTTCACCTCCTCGCTCCGCCTTGTCCAACCTTGTTCCAATAGCGAGTTTTGATGCCGAGTAAAGGTAACAGAAGCCATCCTCGCGAGTATCATCTCATTTTCATGACTACTTGTGTAGTTCAATTCAAAAGTTTTGTTATAACAAAGAGCTGGTACTGTGGGTACCACAGTACCCACTTTGATGTCAGCCATAGCAATGAGATTGTAAGACGTGAGTGTTGAAGTGAGTGCTTCACTTCAGCAGCGATACTCTTCGAGAATGTGAATGGGGAGTAAGTATATTATCCACCATTCTATAAGGTACTGCTTTTATAACTTGGGCCATCCTGTATACACATATTCATCCTTATGATATATATTTATTATGTGCGACTTGGGAGTATCAACATTCTATTTCTTCCTTTCCTTCTGTATGTTTTCATTTCACTAGTCATCTTTTTTATTTACAGTTTTAAATATTTATTTAAGAGTCGAAATATTTTTGTTTTATATTTTATGAACTCCTTTTTTGTTATAAATAAATAATAAATACATATTTTACTTTACAAATTTTCAACTCTTATATTGCAAATTGTAACTGACAAATATAGATAGATACGTACGTATTTACTACGAAGCTAAAAATTTTAACTAATTTAATTACTTCGTCGTAGCACTATTAACTTCCCGGAATAGGGAAGTTATTGTAATGGGTTCCAAATCCTAACCTACATTTTTCACATATCTTCACGTTTCGTAGTCAGGACAATATATTTATACTACTTTTAGATTGATGCCTGTGTGCAACCATCTTCGCTCTTTCGTTCTGCGAAATTCATTAATATTTATCACAATTTTTGACTACTCCTAATAATATATTTATTTTAAGAAGTCAAGATAAATTTTGACTAATTTTAACTCGTCATTGATAGACTGTACAAAATTGTTGCGAGTATGTTTAGATTGTTGTACAATTTTAATAATGTTTGAAAAAAAAAGTGGATGATATGGTGCTTTATATATGTTACTATTACATAATAAGAGACAACAGCCCTATTCATGTAACTGCAATCAAAACAAATGGTTGCAATAAAGCTGTACATTCCCATTTTATGTAGGTGTATCTACATACAATCAAAACAAAAATTTGCATAATAGTTATTCATTAATTTTATAATCCACACAAGGTCACACATAGGAGTATGATAGTGTCGCAAACATATCATAATATAGGTAAGTGTTATTACCAGACACCCACAACGAGTTTTATTAATCGTACTTATTAATTGACTAGAGTGATACCCAACCGCTTCGCTAGGTTTAAAAGTAAAGATTGATAAAGATTGCTCTCGCTTATCTCCTTTTTATAATACTCGAAATAATGGTAAGGATTTTTTTACACAGGTAAAATAAATGTATGGTTTTCTATTTTTGTAAATGTATAATATTCGTAATTATTCATTGAGTATATCAGAAAAGATGGCCGTAAAATATTTTATATTGACTATTTTTACAAAAATCTGTAATTTATGGTAATGTCAAATGACTACTTTTACAGAAATATGTAATTTATGGTAATGTAAAATATCAAATTAGGTTAAATTTCATTATTTAAAAAAAAATATATCATTATAAGTTATAGTTCATTTGTTATTCTGATCAGCTATATTGCTGTACAGTTTCATTAAACATTCGATAGTTTAAGCGTGAAAGCGTAACAAACAAACAAAAAACAAACATGCTTACTTTCGCATTTATAATATATAGAGAATAGATAGAGATTAATTAGTGGCGGGAAAGAAACACTTAAAATGGCCAATTCGGCTTTGTTCATCCGATTCATTAGAGTTTCAAAAAATAAAAATATTACATTATACAGTCAGCATTATGAGGTTGATTTCAACTTTTCAAAGTCAAACCTTGCTCATTGTAAGGGATAGAGGCATACTTTAATTTACTTTATTTTAGTTATTTTTAAACAAATATCCTGCAAGAAGAAAGGAAACAAATTTTTTTAAGATGATTTTTTATGAATTTAACAAGCAAGTTTATAAAAAAATAACATTCTATTCTCTTTTTACGTGTGGTACGTATCAAAATAAATCAAAAGGGTTAAAATTGTGACAAGATTATTGAATCTTTATGTTTATCGGTCAATTGAATTAAGAAGAAAAAAAAACTTTTTTCATCAAATGCTTACAGTTTTTTCTTACTTTGATTGTACACTTGATTTTTTTATATTTAGACTTTTATTTTTACCGTTTATTCTTTTATTTTGCCTGTAAATACCTTCGTCAAACTTTTATATTATTATTATGTTTTTATTTGCAATTTTGTAAAAACAAAAAAGAAAATTATAGCTCTTCTTTTTTGAAAATGTCTTACATTTATACTTTAATTTTATTATTATTTTATTTAATATTTTTATTCAAATGATTGTAAACGAAACTAACTACCCCTTGTTTTGATTATGATTTTTGAAGGTTTACTTTTAACACATTTATTTCTTAACACATGGATATTGTTTTCAACAGTACCTTAAGGTAGTGACACGCCAAGGTGCGCAAAGTAGAAACTTTTGAATTTTTTCAAAATCAAAAATATTTTTGTATTTTTTCACCAGTTTTAAGCAAAAAAGTAGTCTTGTGATTTGTCCTGTAGACGCTTAGATTTTGAAATAAAAATTCTTGAAAAATAAGAATATTCGATTTTAGGAAAGTGTGTTATTTTGTCAATCTCTTAGTGAATTCGCTTAGCTAACGCATTTTCTGCGCTATGAATTTAACTATTTCGAAATGATATCCACTGGTTGACAAATTACGAAGGCAGAGGCTTTTTACACTTATAACTTTTAAAACATCAGATGATTAAAACAATCACTCTTTCGAAAGTGAAGTATTGGTCATTATAAACCCGCAGTTTAATACATAGCCACACATTCTAATACATTCAACCTAATTATAATTATGTTAGTTAATAATTTATATTAATCTACAATAAATTTCATTAGTCATTTCCGTGGATTTATCAACATACAAATTAACTTTTAATTACTAATTTAACATTAAGGGGTTTCAATATATATTCAACGTATATTCTGAACCATTAAAAACGCACCACTTTAAATGTTCTATTACTATAACATTTCATGTGATGAGTGCAATCAAAACATGGGCTTAGCCTCTTTATGGAGGAAATGAGAAATTTTTGTATACGAATATAATCAAGGCAACAGTATTTTGGAAGCATAGAAACATAATCAAAATAAGAAATGTAAAAACTCGTAATCTAATCTACAAACTCAAATGGGTGAAACAGTGAGCCAACAATTAAAGATGAAAAAAAAGTATATCGTTTTTCGACAATACTCGAAAAATTTTATTGTTATTGTATGTCTACACTCATGAATAACAAAATTAATTATCAATGTTTGAAAATAAGGTACAAATAATTTCAACCACAAGTCTAAACTTACCTTGGCTCTCGTACTACCTTAACATAATACCAGTCTATTATAGTATATCGAAGTATTTATTACTGACAAATTCACTTCCTTTATTAAAATAGTTCATAAAATCATCCTCAGTGTCTTATTGAAGAGATATAAGTGTATGATTTGGGGGGGGGTTACGATCATAAGTACAAATTTATAATAAACTTGCTTGACACCCGCCCGCTTCAGTGTTCATAAAAGTACAAGCACCGCTTTATAGCCCCCAGTTTTCAATTTTATAATTTATAAATAGTCATAATTCCTTGAGTATATCACAAAGGTGGTCATGAATTGTGATATTTACTGCTTAAAGTTTTTACAGAAATCCTTAACTTATCGTTCAAAATGATGATCATTCTGCTCCATCTGTGATCATCATTTTGAACCATAAATTAAAGATTTCTCTAAAAATTTAAAATAGTATATGTCAGATTGAATTTAATTTTGTTTTTCTAATATCTATGTCTTTATAATTTATAGCTCATGTGTTATTCTGATGTATTAGCTATATTGCTGTACAGTTTCATTCGCTAGTATTTGCGTGAAAGCGTAACAAACAAACATTATTACTTTCACATTTATAATATATAGTGATAGTTTTGTGTTAATGCAATGCACAAAAACAACAAACAGTATTCTCAACAATGATACATTGAGTGACCTAGGTAAGAATCGAGATTATATAGGTGGTACATATTATATGAGTAGGTAAAGACTCATCGTAGTCACTCTACGTAGGTAGATAGGATACATATATAGATTCTATACTAGATTGCATATTTGATTTTCAGTTTTAACCACAAATGCAATTTAAACTGTCCAAAACCAACTTGACCACAAATACTGTAACCATATTACAAGAGTATGTTCCATGCTTGTTACTGCAACTATTGAATATTATTATTCAGGTGTAAACCTCTAACAAATGAAGGAAAATGTTGTAGTTTGGTTATATATTTTGTCACTATAATCTGTACCGAGATTACTTACTATTTACAAGATTTTCTAATCTATTTCGAAAATTTAGAATAGTTTAGTTTATTTAAAGCATAGATTATTTTCGAATACATAAACTAAACATCCAACAATTTGTAATTGAATATAAATTTAATTCGTTACTCGATTCATAATCAAATTATTCAGCCATTTGTTAGTATGTATTGTTTAAATATTATTAAAAAATTAATATCGACATCCTTTATTTAGTATAAGGTGCTCGACATGTGTTAGGCAGACTAATTATGATAATGTATGCAAAGAAATCCCACCGCTTTTTATGCCATGTATTTGCACCGTGCGTGAGTTTTATTGGAGGCGTTTCCATGGTAACAATACACTACTTTAATTATAAAATTGTATGAATGCATATATAATTGTATGGATTGCATTTATGACTACATTGAAAATTTAATATTATTGTCTTACAAATTTAAATAAACTATTATGATA
Organism: Chrysoperla carnea; assembly: GCF_905475395.1. Lineage (NCBI taxonomy): Eukaryota > Metazoa > Arthropoda > Insecta > Neuroptera > Chrysopidae > Chrysoperla > Chrysoperla carnea. The sequence goes on from NC_058339.1 coordinate 19,060,298, forward strand.
ATTTACATTTGAAAAATAATATGTGTGCAAAATGATTTCTTATTTTCACAATTTTTTATGCATTAAGTTTAATTTATTAGTGTTTTTCAATAATTTTACATTGAAAGCGCTGGCATCGATTTTATCGGCCCTGCTATGACTACGCATACAATGAATATGAAATATACCAAGGCATACTAAGTTTAGTCCCAAGTTTGTAACGCTTAAAAATATTGATCCTATGAACAAAATTTTTGTATAGGTGTTCATAAAATCACCTAGTTAGTCCATATCCGGTTGTCTGTCTGTCTGTCTGTCTGTCGTCTGTTTGTCCGCCTGTCATCACGATAACTCAAAAACGAAAAAATATTTCAAGTTAAAATTTTTACAGCGTATTCAGTACGTAAAAAGTGAGGTCGAGTTCGTAAATGAGCAACATAGGTCAATTGGGTCTTACGGACCCATATTGTAAACCGTTAGAGATAGAACAAAAGTTTAAATGTAAAAAGTGTTCCTTAACAAAAAATAAACAACTTTTGTTGGAAATATGTTTTTGTAAACATCACTGTTTACTCATGAGGGCGCACATTAGATGCAAATTTTATAGTATGTATTAATATGAGATTGTGTCTGTATATGTGACATTTATAGGTATATGTGTAATGTGATAGAGTAATCAACACTGTCTTTGCATGGTATTTCAACAATTAACTCAGTGAATTTTTTGTTTTCACTTGTTCATCTTTGAGTTCTACCCAAAAATTGTTTTGTAGTTATAGGATCCAATCCATTATTGAGCCTTTTGGTTGTTTTGGTAACTTTTTTGTAGAAATTTCAGGGGAAAAAGAGCTTTTAGGATGGAACAGTTGAGTACATCTTGGCTCATGTATAAACAAATCAAAGTAAATATAAGAAGTAGGTATAGTAGATTTAATTAAGAATAAGACAGTTACCATCAAACAGGCTAGGTGGATGACGTTTAGGTATTGACATGTTTTTAATGAAATTTAAACTAATGAACTGTAATTAAATAAATTAATACTTTAATAAGGATTACATCACTTATTCAAGTAAAAATAGTAATTATGTTATAAGGATTATCATGGCTTTATCACAATTACTTATACAATAAATTTTGTAATTACTGTTTATGAATAATTCTGTATGTTTTATGAACCTTCATTATACTTAAACAACTTTGTTTTATACTATTGTATATAGTGCTACCATTTTATTATGCCGACTAATGACCGTTGTTAAAACGAAAAGTATTTACTTATAAAAAGTAAAACTAAAAAATTGCAGTTCTTTGAATAGCTGTAATTGGTGTTAGTCTTGAATATTCGCCTGCCTAAAATATAATCTTATATATTTAAACGAGCAATTCTTGTATATATATATATATGTATATATATATGTATATATATATTTATATATATATATATATATATATATATATATATATCAACGATCTTGGAAATGGCTCCAACGATTTTCATGAAAATGAGTATGTAGGGGTTTTTTGGGGCGATAAGTCGATCTAGCTAGGTTTCATTTATCAGAAATGTCCTTTTATCCGTCTTTTCATGAAAAATTCATCAGACATCTATTGGTGTATAACGTAGTTAATGAAATACAATGCAAATTATAACATAACAAAAAGGAGGCGTTTGAGTAGTCTAAAGTGAAAAATATGACTCTTGCTGACATCTATTGGCGAATAACCGAGCAAAGCTCGGTCATCCAGATATTTGAGAATAAAAACGATAAAATATTTTGTTAGCTTGAGTGGCATTAAGGATGTAGGAGCACCGAGGTAATGTTGAATAAAAGGCATGATATTTTTTATATGTACCTTGACTAAGTCTAAATCATACCTGAAAAATTAAGAGGGGTTGCCCAGTTATTTAAATAAATAAATGAATTAAAAAGTAGGCATATTTAACATTGGTTTTTTTGGGAAAACGGTTGATAGTATGTGTACACTATCGATAGTATGTATAGATATGTTTTTATAGATTTAACGGCTTAGAAGTATCAATAACTTTTGTCTTAAATCATTAATAACTTTTCTGATATGATCTTCTATCTTAAAAATACTGTAGTTATTGATATCGAGTTCATTTATTATAAACCCAATATTATACTATCAGCCAATTATTTTGTTCTTAAAATTATATCCAGATGTCAATTTTTTGGGCTAGAAATAATTAAATACATGCTTATGAAAAGCAGAGACACCACAGCCACAATGTAAAAATGATTGTTATAGGTTTATATTTATCACAGTTCGAATGTGTCATTCAAATACAAAATGATAGATCATTTTTTGTTTCTCCAAAATCATAAAACAAAATATTGAACATTTTTCAGCTGTTTTACCATTACACTAGCTTTGGGGTCTACAATTTATTACAATTTTTTAGTATGATAAAATACATTTCATCAATTATATATGTAAAAGTTTATGGTGTAGTGTATATGCCACCGGATTATTGTACGGATCGTTAGTTAATAATTAATCTAGTCAGATTGTAAACCGTCGATAGATTTTGAATGTTCAATAAGAATTACAATTTAACGTTCTTGTTTTCGTAGGATTAAGTATGGTTAATTATAGTTTATCATCTGCGGTTATTTATCAGCTCTAGTCCTGTTTCGAATCCAGGCTCAGTTTCACTCATTATCATCAACTTGGTTTTAAATAAAATTATGTTAGTTTGTTATTTATAAATATTTATAAATTTAAAAAATATATTATTTAAACACCAAAACTAAAATATCTGAACGTACATAAAATTGGTTGGCTTATTTATACGACTTATTCAAGCAATCTGCGCGCTCTTTGAATTTTGTCATTTGCTAAATTACAGCTTGACTCGTAACCATTGTTAGTTTATAAACTAACGAAAATAGAAGTGTAAGATTCTAAATCTTATTGATTAATCACAATCATACGTTAATTTACAATCTAACTAGATTTATTATTAACTATCAATTCTAACAATAATCCGATGACATATATATATATTATAAATTGCGAGGACATGAAAAACAAGCTGTGAATATATGATTTAAGCAAGCAAACAACTTTCTGATTAAAAAAATTATTGTGCTTTCATATGCAAAAACTAAGATGGCTCAAATTTTATAATTTTAAACATAACAAGTGAAAAAAAACAATTGACTGAGTTAATTGTTGAAATACCATGTATAGGCAGTGTTGATAACTCTGTCACATTTCACATACATACATATCTGACATATTTAACTGATATTCTCATATAATGCGCAAGTGTTCATGCGCAATCGTTTGTTTTTTTGACGTCACGTAAATAACAAAAGATATTCACTTTGATATTCCTTTATTAATACATACTATAAAATTTGCACCTAATTAACGCCCTCGTGGGTAAACAGTGATGTTTACAAAAAAATGTTTCAAAATAAAGTTTTTTATTTTTTTATAAGCAACATTTTTTACATTTAAACTTTTGTTCTATCTCTAACGGTTTACAAGATGGGTCCTACGGACCCAAGGCCCAATTGACCTATGATGCTCATTTACGAACTTGACCTGACTTTTTACGTCCTGAGCACGCTGTAAAAATTTCAGATCGATATCTTTTTTCGTTTTTGAGTTATCGGGTCCACAGACGGACGGACAACCGGAAATGGACTAATTAGGTGATTCTATGAACACCTACACCAAAATTTTTTTCGTAGTATCAATATTTTAAGCGTTACAAACTTGGGACGAAACTTAATATACTATGTATATTTCATATATACATGGTATAAAAATCGTGAATACCTATTTAAAAAACTACTCAGGGAAAAATTGACCTATAGTCTTTCAAATTTATCCTAATACTTTCTGAACTTGCTTGAAACGAAGGCAAAGGTATTATTAAGGCTAGATCCAGTTTTGCAGGTGCACATCAAGAACGTAAAGACCATGTTTGATGACTCTGGGTACTCAAGAAAAACGTTATTGAAAGAAAATTCCAGTAAATGTGTATTTAATGGGGTTTTTCTGGATGAAAGTTCAATAAACACGAATGGTATGTAAACTCCGGATCAAGGGTAAACATGACTGCGAATAATTATCTGGTGAAAAATATGGAAGTAACATAATGTTTTCTTGAAATAGTTGTTGAGTCAAATATTATAAGTGACAAGTTCTCTAAGAAGTGATAGTTATAAGTTCATTATGTATGCATGAATTGAAACTTCCCTCATGACTATTTTTGGGAAGATAATATCTGTTGAGCAACTCAAATTTATTTCGGTGGCGAAAACAAATTTTTCCACCTGCAGCCATGAAATTGTTTTTTCTATTGTTGTAGAATGCATAAACTTTCGAACAGAAAGAAATCGAGAATTGAACGAACATTTTATTGACTCCACTTATATATGTTCAATCAAATTGTTTGATTTACCAACCTTGCTTTTATCATACAATAATGTAATTTTATTTCATACAAATAAGTTGAAGCTAATGAACGTTCAGTCAGTCCTTTTACAAAGCCGATATTCGATTTTAGGTAGGTAATAAACGAATATTATAAAGCAGAGCTAACATAAAGATCATTGAATATTGAATTTCGAATATTATTAGCATATTCGTTGTGTGAAAATCCGAATTTGGCGCCATTTCTTGATAATATTTTTATTTCAATTTTTTAATTATGTTAAATGCTTTAAAAAAACTGTCCTATATTGAAAATTTTAATTGAAAAACGGCCAAAATATTTTTATGTATTCCTGTTTTTTCGAAAACAAACTACATCTGAATGAAGTTATTGGAGAATAACATCTGAACTAAAAATTGGATTTTAATGACACTAACATTTCATTAAAAAGCATGTCGTGGATAAGGATAAACATTGAAGTTGTTTTTCTTTTAAAATGGTCTTGAATTTCTGATTATTATGACAGCACTTCTTATCGTAGAGCAAATTCGAAGTGCATCTTCAAGTTCATCTTTGCCCCCAGAATGAGCTCTGATAGAGCCTTCAAAGACAAAATTACATGCCAACAAATATTGGAAAACGAAACAAAATGTGCGGCGTTTTTATTTTTGCAAAGTGTATCGTTATTGTATGGATGATATTTACTTTTCAAGGTTATAAGGAATAAAAAAGTTTCTCATTTTGATCACTTTATTCACACAAAGAAACCAAGCCTAGAATTAGTTCATACGTTTTGATCAATCTGATAATATTTTGGTTATTTACACAAACTAAGTACAAAAATAAATGATAAATATAACAAAATAAAACTATTACAAAAAAATAATAATAATAATAATAATAATAATAATAATAATAATTTATAAGTCTTAAAACTGTTGATAAGCATAAATAAAAATAGTGAATCAAAATATTTTTGAATTGCTAAAAAGTTGTTTGTAAAGATTTATGAATAAAGTGAAAAGTTTTAAATTACAAGAATATATTAAAAATATATAATACACAGTGTCCCAGGTTACCAGTTTTTCGTTAAAAGCTGAGAAAATGAATATTTAAAAAAAAGTAAAAACGCATGCACTTTATTTAATCAATTGGTGAGATTTTTAACTTTGATCTTGTTGGTCTTAAATAGAAGATTCAAATCCGGTTTTTCTGCGGGTGCTCTCTAAAATTAAATTAGTGAAATTTCACTAATTCACAGTGAAATTTCACTAATTTTTTTAGTTGAAATCCAGCAACTTAGAACTAGTGAAAATTCACTGAATGATTCAGTGAAAAAAGAAATCACTAATTCATCAGTGAAAATAAGATTCACTAACTGATAAATGGAAATATATTTCACTAATTTATAAGTGAAAATTTAAATCACTAATTTGTGAGTGAAAATAACTAATTTAATGGTGACAGTACTTTTCACTAATCCATTAGTTACATCAAACGGTCTATTAGTGAAAATCGCCAATTAAATTAACAGAATTTACTAATTCTATTATTGTTGTGAATTAGCAAAATTCACTAATTTATCAGTTAAAAATACTATTCTATTCAATTGGGTACTTGTAAGTAAAATAATTTTTTATTAGGAAAAGGAAAAAATATGTTCATTTAATAAAAATTTTATTGTCTTTGTTCATCATATATTATAAATTTTCTAGTTGAAGCACTAGAAAGAAAGTTATCGGTTACTGCAAAAGTACATTTTTCATTGTTAGAACTTATGTTAAAACTATTATGAATTTCATTATTGATTTTAATGAATTACATAGTTATATGAATAGCTGATACAATATTTTTGGGTTTTACTCCCATTTTAAAAATAAAATAATCGATTAAATTATAAAAATTCGTTAATTCCTTTGGATACTCCAAATTTAATACATAATAACATCTGTATAGTCAATCAAATGCAAATATTGGTTCCAGTTTTTTGCCTACTTCCATCGCCTGGAATAAATGAACTGTTTACAGATTGTCCCGATTCTATTATTATGTATAGGGTTGAATGCTTTCTTTGGAGTTCGCAGTTACTTCTTCGGGAAATTTTTTCAAATTCCTTCCTTCCTAGAAACATATAAAATAACTATTGGATTAAAAAATTTAAATTTTACTATTATACACTTAAAAAGAGTATAACTTACTTACTTACTTACTTATTTACTTATTTACCGGTGCTATGATTAAAACATTGCAATGTAACTAATTACAAGAGAAAAACTTCACTTACTCTGGATCAAAATTTTTAAATCAAAATTTGACAGTCTTCTTTGCACGAAAGATCATTTGAAACTGTTGAAGTAATGAAAGAATCATAGGTCATAAAACTAAAATATTCTTTTATTATACTGTTATGTCCTGGTTCATGCAAGTATGTTATATGTCTCCGTTCGTACAAGTAAATAAAGAGCATACTTTAAATAAAAAGGGGGAAACAATCACTGATAAATTAGTGAAAATCAAAGCCATCAATGCAATTAGTCATAAAATCACTGATAACCAAGTACAAATAACTGCATAATTAGTGAATTCTAAACTGACTAATACAATTAGTGACAAAGCAACTGCTAATTGATGAAAACTACTATTGAATTAGTGAAAATTGAAATCACTAATTGAGATAGTGAATGTTTCACTGATTAATCTAGAAAAATCACTAATTTTACAGTGAAAAAAATTTCACTAGCTGAATTAGTGAAAATTTCACTAATTTAATTTTAGAGGGTGGAAGAGTGGGTATATGCATAAGCCGATAAAGTTACATGTAATATGACTAGAATCCGAATATGAAATAAAAAATATCATTTAAAATTTTAATTTTGGTGCTTATTGATATAAATCTTATATTTTCGAACGAATAAGAAAAGCAAATTTCACCGTCCGATAAAGGATACCCAGTTTATTAGAAAATGGTTTTACTTTCACATAGATGTATAATTGCTTGCATTTTCTGCTTAATTTTCATGCTTTTCTAAAACTTATTGAGATAGAAGTTTCATTCGTTGGCAAAATTACTGTGCTGTTCCGGAAATTCATATTTCCGAGTGGAATATCTGAATTTCCGGAACAAGGTTAAAAATATCACACAATCGAAAAGCGCATCCAATTCCATCTTGTGCTCTTTCTTTTTAATAATAATAATCATTTCTTAAACTTAAAAATGAATGTTCTGAGGCTCCCTATATATTTTATAATTAACATGCCATAAATATATCAAAAACATAATTCAAAAAATGATTTTCAATTTCTTTCTGCTCTTTTTATGTAAATTCATCAGTTTTTCTTATATATTTTACGTCTATTTACTTACCTAAACTCTATATTATATATAATACTATACTAATAACATAACTGACAAACATTTTTCAAATTTATTTTCTTTAATCAATTTTATACCGACCTACTTTTTCTTTTAAAATTTAAGACTACCACTTTTTTTATATTTTATACAAATTAGTTAATTATATAATTAAGAATTCATGTTTTCGTAATTAAAAAAAATTATAATCCTAAAACTTTACTCTTTTAAAATCTTATAAAAGATTTATTAATTTGTAAAACCTACCCTTAAGAACTCTGCAGACCCTTTTGCCCCAAAAAGTAATAATATAGTAACAGTAGTTATAAAAATTAGTTAAAGAAAACACCTACCTCCTTATTTTGAACTCAAAAGAAAAGAAAAATAATCGTAAAAATCAGCCTTGTTTCGAAACTTGTTCACTTATTCAGATGATTTCTACGAAAAAATAATCATCTCTAGTATATTTTGTAAGAAGATACCACTTACCATATCGAATTGAAGCTTTTTGTAGAATGATTTTCAAAATGAGCTTGCAAACCACATTTTCGTAATCTGTTTACAAACATTGGTGAATAACATACATTTTTTTAATTTATTTACAAAAATTGAAAATAATTTAGTTTGGAAAATAATATCTTTAGAATTTAATAATTAAAACAAGCGAATTACACGGCCACAATATAACATTGAAAAATGTAGGTATATGGGTCTGTGTGTGTGAAAAAGCTAAATATACAAGTTATTTGTATTTTTAATCCCGGATTATTGTCTAAATAAAACTGAGAAAATATTCAACAACATACAGGACTTAAATACACACAAAATAATGAATGATAATAAAATAACCAGTGGAGTGGTCTAAACAAACATATAAAGGAATAAACTTTTTAGTGGCTGTGTAAAACATAGTTCTATAATAATTTTGTAAAAAGTTATTTTGTGAAAGCAACGACTCTTTCAAAAATCGTTCTATTAAGAATTTCAATAATTCCCGGAAAAGGGTATTTAAACGGTTTTGGAAAATTGCAAGGAAATTTTCGACATATCCGTTTGTATTAATACATTATTTTTCGTTAAAAATTCAAAAAAGATTCTTATAAATGTGCTATATCTCATTGAAATAATAAAAAACTCGAAACAAACTATTAACAGGTGAAATTTACAAAAATCAAAGAACTCCCGACAAATTTTTTGGGTACGGCCCTAAACTCGCACTTGATACATATATAAGAACACTCTCCATTAAATCACCTTTTTCCTTCAAACATTGTAAGGAAACATAAGTAATCGCACTAGAAACAAAGCTTTAGAAGACTCTCCGTTTAATTATTTTTCAAACGACACCAAAAAGTTAAAATCGGTTCATCCGTTAAGACGCTACGATGCCACAGACAGACACATATCGGTCAAACAGATAACACTCCTTTTTTAATTTCGAGGGTCAAAATTAAATAAATTTAGTGTCGAGACGCTCTATAGAATTCAGTAAGTTTGCCCGTTATTAAAGTAAGAGCATAAAAGGTTTAACAAACATTTAACCGTTAATAACTCAAAATGTTAGTCGATTTTTTAAGAATTTGTTATAGAAATCATTCTCGCTTGTTCGAAATCTTGTGTTATGAAATCCCCACTCAAAAAAGCTAAGACTTCACAACGATTCTGACATATTATACTAACGTTAAAGCTTGGAATCGTCAAATAATAGGTTCGGTATGTCATTTATACAAAATACCATTGAAGTACTGGGAGCAGAGGTTTTTCAATCACTTAATTTATTGATTTATTTATTTGAACCAAATAACTTGTATACACGTTGTATACAAGATCTCTTTGACTCTCTTTTATAATAAATATATTCATTGAAATATTTTCTTGACATTTTCAAACAAAAATTTGTCTATAGATATGCGGGTTTGTTTTATTGAATTAACGGTGTTTGTGAAAATGTATTTAAATAAATTATATTTACAAATAGTTTTAATTAAATTCGAAGGTGTTAATGTAAATGTTAGAAACTGTTTTTATTCATTTGCGTGATCAATGTTCGAACATTTTGCATAGGTAGGGATATAAACACTAAATCTGTACGAAATTATTTTATTAATTGAAAGAAGACATTTATAATATGTTTGAACTGGAAGTTTCTATAATTGATTTTGTTAGATTATCATATTATATGTGTTTGTACAATAGACTTACGACTTGTTCAAACATACAAAATCCACGAACGTTCAAATGGTTTACTTGTCATTGATTTTAACACCCGAACTAAAAAAAGGGATGTTATAACTTTGACCGCTATGTTTGTGTCTGTGTGTTTGTCTGTCTTTGGCATCGTAGTGCCTTAATGGATGAACCGATTTTAACTTTTTTTGTTTCATTTGAAAGGTAATTTAACGGAGAGTGTTCCTAGCTATGCTTAAAGTGCGAGATTAGTGTTTCGTACGCGAAAATACTTGGCGATGATATTCAAAATCGATTCATTTTGGAAACAAATTCAGATGACATATAATTTTAACATAAAAAGAATAACTATGGAAATGAATGGTCAAATAAACCTAGCTCCATTCATTTCGAAAAATGAAATGGTAAAACAATAATTAATTCAAAACAAAAATTCAAAAGAACAAAGTCAACTTCAATATTTCGATTTCAATTAAAATATTTCCAAAAATTTCTCCCAAAAAGTGACAGCTCTCTAAGTATCCTTTTCATCTCATCTGATGTCCTTGACCATCACTTTGATATTGATTTAAGAAGAATGGTTATAAGTTTAAAGTGTTTATCTGTGCGTCTGTGTGTTTGTCAGTGGCATAGTAGACCCAAAGCGGTCGAGTCGACTCGATTGAGAACATTATATAGCTAAGTTTCCAAAAATCGGTTTACAAGGAATAGATCACATTTGTCGGGAGTTTTTTAAATTTTGTAAATTTCACTTGTTAAATTTTAGTTTTGTCAATTGGGAAAAATGACTGATTTTCAATGTGAAAGTTCCTCATGAGTAGGTTCTATCTGTCTAAATCATAACAAATCATAAATAGTTTTTACAACTTTTAATGTTAGGTTTTCTGCCTGTACGTGTATATAATTATTGAAAACGTTTCTTATCGCCTCGCGTTCAGACGATGGAGACTTGATTAAAAAAATAGTCTAATGGTTACACCACCCACTCCTGCATCAATCCTCCATAAGACAGGCAAATTATCGTTATAAAACTTTCTAGAGCTAATTCAAAAAGTTCTGGCTAGTTTAAATACAAGCTACTTCTTTTGCCCATAATGGAAAGAAAATTTACGAATAAATCATGTTTACAAGTAACATTATTTATACAGTTTCGGATCTCAAATCTCAAACTTAAATGTTTTCAACAACGAGTAAGAATTTTCGACTTCGTAAAAGTTAAATACTGTAAGTAACTTATCTAGTGAATGAAACATAATTCTATGAACTGTTTACTCACATTCCTATCGGAAAATTTATAGAATCGATTATACAAATAGTATTCCTCCCTCTGTTTTTAGTGGTAAGAAATGTTTAGATAAGTTTAACGTGATCATCTAATACTATCATATTATTTGTTTTATCTATATCGAAAAAGAGAGATGGAGAAAACATACATTTATAACACTCAACAGAGTTCTTTAATACACCAGGCGTTCCCTTTTAAACAATACTTAAAGCTAAAAAATTCTAAAATGGTTTTTGAAAACAATTACCTAATTTTCTGCACGTAAGGGATTCGTAACGGTGGCCTTAATTTTCAAGGTAACTTCAAAATTGACTCATATCCATTACTGATTAGAAAGTTATTCACTCAACAAAATTTGGTAGAACATTTCTTCACAAGCCTAACGGCGTAAGTCAAACAAATAACTCTGTCTGTGCATCTACATTTGATTTCTACAGAATTTAATCAAATTAAAAAGGGAAAAAGAAAAATTATTCGCTCTAATTCAAAGAAGATTTGTCATTTTTTCCAACAACGTTTAAAGTTTTAAGCCAGATTATTTAGATTGGAATGGAACGCCCGGTATATTAGACAGAGAAAACTTTATATATATGTTTGTAAGATAAAGAGTAGGTATATTAGGAGAGTATACACCTCTATGCAAAACTGATATAAATACCATGGTATTTATTTGTTAATTTATATAAGATAATTATGTTTTATCCTTGTTTTCATATCAAATTACATGAAGCTGGCGTATCAATTTATTTATCTATTCATCCCAGATTATGACTATCATAGAAAGAATTCGTGAAATATTGAGGATAGAATTATATTTGAAGGTAAAATTAATGTAATGAGATAGAAAATGTGTCAGTAAAATCTTACAAAAAAAATCAACTAAAATCGCAAGACCTAAAGCTGTTTTTTTGGTATGTTATTTGGATCTCTATGAGAGTGTGAACTTAGTTTCTGAGATATCGCAATGTTTGGATCGATTTTAGTCCGTATCTCAAAAACTATTCGACCAGTCATCAAATACACCAGATTTTTGTACTTTTTGGGTCAAAATTACCTTATATACTAAGTTTTATCGAAATTGGAAATAAAAAAAATTTTCGATTTTTTTGCAATTTTTTTAAGGGGTACACCCCTTTGAAAAAATCGAGGAAATCGGAAAAAAAAATTTTGTTTCGGAATTTCATGAAACTCAGTGGATGGGATAATTTTGATCCAAAAAGTATAAAAATCGGGTTAATTTAATGATTGGATGCAGAGTTTCCGAGAAATCGCAATATTTGGGTCGATTTTAGTCCGTATCTCAAAAACTATTTTACCAGTCATCAAATACACCCGATTTTTGTACTTTTTGGGTCAAAATTACCTTATATACTAAGTTTTATCGAAATTGGAAATAAAAAAAATTTTCGATTTTTTTGTAATTTTTTTAAGGGGTACCCTTTTGAAAAAATCGAGGAAATCGGGAAAAAAATTTTGTTTCGGAATTTCATGAAACTCAGTGGATGGGATAATTTTGATCCAAAAAGTATAAAAATCGGGTTAATTTAATGATTGGATGCAGAGTTTCTGAGATATCACAATATTTGGGTCGATTTTAGTCCGTATCTCAAAAACTATTTGACCAGTCATCAAATGCACCCGATTTTTGTACTTTTTGAGTTTAATCGAAATTTGAGATGCCGGTTTCGCCCTCCGCCCGGTAGAAAAATAGTATACACCACATCGGCTTAGTCCTTGGCCTTGGAAGACAATGAACATGAGATCTGAGATATTATTTACTCATAATAAGTGGAAAATTGAAACGTATAAATACAAAACTAAAAATCCAAGTCGAAATATTTAATATATGATTACGTTTCCATAACTAGCACAATATATTAACATCACTATGTATTAATGCCTGTGTCGCCCACAGTTTCTGTTGAACAGATAATACCAATTACGCCATAGTTTATGTTAAATTAAAAACTGTGAAGTGGCGGCCTACGACAAATCTCAACACATCTAAGTACTTACTAAACTTTAAATAATTTATAATATCATTTAAATTATTTACTTGATGCTATCGATGTATTTAAAAGTCTCTGTATAAAGTTATATTTTAATATGCTAATAGAAACGAAATATTGTTGAAATTTTTATCCATAATATAAGGGTATTATATAGTAATCATCACTTGCCTTTAATCAATTTATTAGTAATTTATCGTAATTTGAGAGTAACGGCATACATATGAAAATTTACCAAGAAATTCGAGTACAATTTATTCTTCAAGAGTTGTAAATATTTCCAAAATATATATTCAAGAGGAAAAATTAATCTTAGAATATTGAGTCGAATACAAAACAAAACGAATTGAACTATCTTAAATTTTAGAAATTAAGTTATCAATCAGAAAAAAAATATTTCTTATAAAGGATGTTTTTTTGAAGGTTAACAACATCTTTGAGTTGCAAACACTTAATTTAAAACATAAAAAGGTATCTGTATCGATCATAATTACCACAAAAATGCATTGGCATCAAAACTAAATGTATAAAAAATTCAACCCAAGTTTACTATAATTTCTCAATCAATTAATTGATTTTCGCACTCAAAAAGTTACTAATCTGACTCATTTGAGCCAAATCCACTTCGGAAAACATTTTCGCAGTTTTGATTGATATTCAGTGTTTTCTCGATATAATTGAATATACAACGATGAGTTTTAAAGCCAATTTTAATGGGCTTTTCCCTTCCTATTAGTTATTATCATCAGTTATTATTTATTATCTCAAACAATATATACCTACATTTATTTATACCTACATTGCATAATTTCATAATAAGTAGTTGGTAATGGTAAATGGTCCAAAATTTAATACTTAAATGCTACAAATAACACATTCTAAAATATACCTACATAGATAGTGGTTAGGTTCCACAACATGTCTCTTATGTATACAGAACAACGTATTAGTTCATGAGCCCGTGACATAATTTGGTCGATCATTTCCTCTTGAACGGTAATTGGTAAGAGAAAAGGGAACCCGACTGATATATCGACGTCCACCCTAAATTGCTAATGATAGATGTTTGAAATTTCGAGAGATATTTATAGATGTCATTTATGAAATGATTTTTCGAAATTTATCACCTAACAAGTGAAAACCAACAATTGAATTGAGTTAATTGTTGAAATACCATGTACAGACAGTGTTGATGCGCAATTGTTTGTTTTTTTTTGACGTCACGTAAATAACAAAAGATATTCACTTTTAAATAGACACACACACAACTGATATTCCTATATTAATACATAGTATAAAATTTGCACCTAATTAACGCCCTCGTGGGTAAACAGTGATGTTAACAAAAAAATGTTTCAAACAAAAGTTTTTTTTTTTTTTTTATAAGCAACATTTTTTACATTTAAACTTTTGTTTTATCCTACGGACCCAAGAACCAATTGACCTATGATGCTCATTTACGAACTTGACCTCACTTTTTACGTCCTGAGTACGCTGTAAAAATTTCAGCTCGATATCTTTTTTCGTTTTTGACTTATCGTGTCCACAGACGGACGGACGGACAACCGGAAATTGATTAATTAGGTGATTCTATGAACACCTATACCAAAATTTTTTTCGTAGCATCAATATTTTTAAGCGTTACAAACTTGGGACAAAACTTAATATACTATGTATATTTCATAAATACATGGTATAAAAAGGGTGAAATAGGTTATAAAAATTGTATGAAAATATAAACAAACCGTCATTTTTGAGTTCGTATTTGGGAGGCTACCTCCACTCATCCTCCCAACGGAGGCGCAGCTAACGTTCACGAGGCTTTATGACACAACTCCTCTGATGTATTTTCATTAATTTTTGCTTGAGAGGAAATCGGTCATGTAAATGTGTCACTGACTCATGGACTATATACACACACATGCATGGAGAAAACATAAAATTTTAACACATTCGTCAAAGTTTGGTAATCGGATTTACACTAACATTATATTCATTAACACCTAACATACGATTTACACGTTTTCATGGTACCCAAATCTATATCTACCTACCTACCTACCTACCTACCTATGTATCTATCTTTACGTTTATACGAAAGTTAGTTTTATTATTATATTATTATGGGTAAGGTACGTGGCAGATACGTACTAGACTTATAAAATGAGACTTGAACAAAGTTTAACTGAAATATTAACAGTTTTGTATTTGCAAAGTTGTTATAGGTATATTGAAATTAATCGCAAATTCATTTAATCTATAATATAAAAATGAATTGATGAATGTGTTGCTAAGCGATAATCTCGAGAACAGCTGAACCGATGATTTCGCTAGTTCCTTTTTAGTAATATTCCTGAAAAGACGAGGATGGTTCTTATTATCTTTATATTTATCATATTATTATTAAATCCGGACAAATAATTATTAAGAATTTCAGACAGTTTCGGTAATCTCTTATTAAAGGATAATCATCACCGACTGACATCTTCAAAAAGGTTCGTTTCCATAACACCACAAGTCACAAGTGCACTTGTTGAAAGTGAACGAGTGGCTATTTTAAAGTTGGTTTGATACTTGTGGGTAGTACACATTTAAAATATAAACTAGTGTAGCGCCACTTTCTCATAATTTGTTTGTGAGCCATTCAGGCTTCCGTAGCTCACCCCTTATATACACATTGTATATTTTAGTAAATTAGAACAAATTTAAACGAATTTTGTATAATAAGATACACTTCTTTCTAGAAAGTGGTATACATAAATTTAAATTTGAAAATTTTAATTTAAATTAGAGTTGTATGGGATTTTATATTAAAGTTTGAAGTACTTATTACTTTATAAAGGTCAGAATAAGTAGGTACTATATGACACAACTGTATAGGTACAATATTATAAAGAGAATCATTATATTAAATTTATAGTAAATTGAAATGCTATGACATGATTATAAAATGTTTGATATTATAGTTTAATTTAGACAGAACGACAATGAAGAGAGAATATATATTGGATGGGACGATAAATACAGAACACAAAGTATAATTAACTAAGTTTTAGTTCGATTATAAACTTAATCGAACGAAGACGAAGGTTCAAAGACATAGAACGGCAAAATACATAATATTTCGGTATAAAAAGAGAGTCTTGGGAAGATGATACCGTCCGAAGACACAATCTTGGCTCAAACCCTACCTTCATATTGATTTTCAACCCTTTTGAAACCGCTGCGGCTGTAATGAAGTTCAAAGGCATAGAAACGCCAAAATTTTCCCTCTGAGAATCCCTTAAAATAAAAAATGTATTCGTTTGTAGTAGTGTACAATACAGTTAGCAGTATATACTATGTATACACGTGTAGAATGGGTAATAAAAAAATAATTTTATACTGGATTGTAGGGAAAGAATTACATTAAGGTCGCACACACTACACGGTTAATAAAATGGATCAGTTAAGCACTTCAAAAACCAAGATTATATAAATTTTTTTTTACACAGATTTGTTGAATACAATTCTAGATTCATTTAAGTTATTTGAGCACAAAGATAAGTTTAGCTTACGCATTATTTTAAAACTGGTGAACTAACACAATAATACGCAATGTATTATTATACTTATGGATGTATAAATGTGTATGAAACAAAATGAAAACAATGTTTTTTGTGATGTTTTTTACATGTTTACTGTGATAGAATATAATTGTGAATGTATTTGTTGTGCCGTATGAAATAAACTGAACTCAAAGAAAACTGTTATTCAAGACTAGAATAACAGACAATATAATATTATTGTACAGGGTCATTCATTATCTATTCTATTCTATTCACATTGTTGTCAAAAAAGAGATAATTCTTTGATTTTTGTCCAGTAAAAACGAAATTTTATATAGAAATAGTCAAGTATTAGTAATACTTTGAAAAATTGTTCACCGAATCGTTAAAAATTAAAAACACTTAAGGTTTCTTTATGTTTACGATCTTTAAGAAGTACATTGTTCTTGAAAGTAAACATCTCTTTTTAATCTAATTCTTAACGATTGCATGTTGTTCAGAACGTTTTTAGGTAAAATATGCGTGTCAACCATGGTGCATTACGATATCTTCTTCTGTAGTTAACCAATAAATAAATAACTTAAACAAAAGTTGCAAAGTTTGGTGGGGAAATCTGCTCTGACATCAGATTTGGCCTAATTCTTCGGGATAATTTAATAACCAATTTAGATGCTTAAAGGTAAGGGGTAGAAAACACTTTAAAATAGAAAGTTGTCCCTCATAAAATGTTAACAATTTTTGTTTCAAACTTTTTTTGAAAAACTAGTGATTTAAAAGTATGTCATTATTGCCTTAAATCGAGAGAAATTATGCTTTAAGTTTATCGATATTTGTAAGTAAAAGTCATGGATACAGCTAAATATCTTCTTTTGCCCTTGACAACTTTTAGCTAAAGCATTTTTCCGTAGTTAGCGTGCTTTCTTTCGATTAAAAGCAATAATGACATATTTTTAAGAGGTTTAATATTTTTATGAGGTTTAACTTTCTAATTTAAAGTGTTATTCAATCTCTTACTATCTATCTGCAACTTTTTTTAAAGGTTATTTTTGATTGGTTAATTACAAAACGATATATTTAGGTTTTTTTCTAAATGGCAAGTGAACGTCTTAATCTTATATAAATGACCCAGTCAAATTATTCATGTATTCACTACAATAAGTGTATGTAGTATGGAAAGAGCGTAGCGACAAGTATTTGAAACAATAATTAAAATTTACATCAAAAGTAATTAACAAAAGCAAATGAAAAGAGTTGTTGTGTTGTCAATATTAAAAAAGTTTTTTTTTAAATGTATTTTTAATATTTGTTAAATTTATATAAAATAATCCAACCATGTTATTTTAGGGGAAAAATAGAAATAAGTACCTTTAAAATTATGCTTTCAATGAAAACTATATGTAGTTTATTTGTAAATATAAAATATTGTGCACTGATTGTTATGTAATACAACAAAATTATTTAAATAAAATAAATAATTAAAAAAAAATGAAAAAACCCTACGGCGTTAAATAAAATCTGAAAAGGAAGAAGCAAGTTCAAGAAGTTTACATAGCGGCTTTAAAAGTCCATTATTGGAAAGACTTGAGCCGATTTCTAAATTTCAGATTTTATTTAACGCAGTCGGATTTTTTATTTTTTATTTTATTTTAGACTTAAAAAAATCCCATTATTCTAATGTATTTAAACTTTTCAAACAATTTATTATTCCTAATTAAATTTAATTATGTAACTTATGCATAGTTTTGTAATCCACTTCTAATTTCATTTATTTTGGTACTCTACTCGATAGGTTTTGTAAATCTTTTAAAAACTTCTTGTATATTTGAAATACTTTGTCCCGAAAAATAAACTACTCAGGTTAGGGGGGCTTAGAAACAATCAGTTTTTCTCAAATGACAAAAATTCTATGCAACAAATAAAATAATTTTAATAAAATTGTGTTCGTTAAATTTAAAATTGAAACGCTCTGAATTGAAAAACTAAAACGCCATGCTTCCATGAAATAAATAAATTTTGATATGAATTGTTCTAAGATTTCGAAATTTGAACAGTATAATCTCGTATAATAAAAATTATAAATGACTATACGTTTGCAGAAATAGCAAATAATTTCCATCGAAATTTTGATATGAATTGTTCTAGGATATCGAAATGTCAACAGTAAATACATACTAATTTCGAAGAAATCAGAAAAAAGTAGTCATAAATAGTTATTGTAAATTTTTTCATTTGTATTATTTGATAAACTTATACAGGGTGATCCAAGTTAGAACAACAGGCATTTATCAAATAGTTGACAATATTATAATAATGAAAATTTCTCCATATAGATAGAGGTAAGAAAGCGTCCTTTTCTAAACATAAGATGTCGAAATTTTTTAACACGACTGTTTAGAAAAACTATGTCACTACTCTTCTCTGATTATCCTTCACTTTTAGTTTGATTCATTGACTCATTAATGAACTCGAAAATTGATCTCTCCCTTTAATATTTATAATTCTTTTTTCCAAAAATGGTGACTCGAATATATATTATTAATCCACTTTAGGCAATATTCGAATAGGTAACACTTCTTATTCTTCTCAGCCAATCCTGAGACAAAACATTGTCTGAAGTTCACTCGGTTCTTCACGGATAAGGAGTCTTAATGAATTTGTGAAAGTTTCTATTCGTGAGAAAGTTTATATGTGTCACTAAATCAGTGTTTCACTCACACAAAATGAAGATTCCTTCTAAATAAACTCCATAGGTTGGTAGAAATTATCAAAACAAATGACATACTAAAATAACTGTAACAGTTAATGACGTCATATATAAACAAATAAAGTCATTATTATAATAATTATTGATATGAGTTGAACGATAAAATGTTTTGCATATAGCTATTGATTGGGATAAGAGAGATGTCTCTAATATCATCTCACGTTGACCAGTATGAGATGTAAAATACATTTGGTAAAATATTCTCTTAGTATTCGAACAATAACAATAATAATAAACAAATAAACAAAACAAATGAACAAACAAACAACTTAAGCCAATATGGTAGGTATCTTGATTCTTATCAAGCCCATAGAATATGGAAATATGTAGGAATATCTCACGGCTATGATTTAATTTTAGTAAACAGTTGTTTAACCTACATTTCCTAGGGCAAAGTGTCAAATGATGAGCACTTTTTGGATATTGATTTATGAATATCGTATGTCTTCCACAGTTGGGATGTGATATTTTATTAAAAGATATTGAATATTGTTTTAACTAAAGCTATTATTAAAATTAGCAAATTTAATTAGGCATTACATATGTTTGATTGTCAGGGAGCATTGTAGATAGAGGGATCTGCCAAATTGACCGCAGCGCTGTAATCTTATGAAATTTGCAATAAAGCATTTTATTTAAAATATGTGTTTATTTTCAATTGAACACCTGTTTTCGATGGATGATAATTACTTTTATTTAAATTTGTTTAAGTTTATTTACTTATTTAAATTTGTTAGAAGCATGTATCATCAATCCATAGACTTAAATTTTCATCCATACAATTACATATTTAAAATAGTTTGTCGTTACTATGATAAGTCCCTAAAATAAAACTCATGCACAAAGCAAATTCACAATGAATGCAGGTTCTAGTTTTTCTTTATTTTCACTCCCATTTTAACAAAGAAATTCAAATTTGTTTCATAGTATCAGTTAAAATAAAATGAGTACCTTAGTACTCGATGCTTACAGCTCTTTGCCTGTAATTAATATTTATCCTTAGAAATAAACACAGACGATGTTATTGTGCTTGTTCTATAAATTCTTGTGCACAGCAAACTATACTTTTATTAGAAATATCCAATCACTTTTATGCAATGATTATACGTATAAGTGAATTGTTAGTGAAACGGTATTCAAAGTACAGACAAACATATATGTTTTATATGTAATAATAATGTCTATACATACATTGTTACAAATGTGTATAAAACCTATACGATACTTAACCTTCAGGACATTTCATTCCACCCGTATCATTATCAAAATTGGATATTAGATAAAGTAAAATCACTCGTATTTACAAATCGGGTACTCTATATTAAATGGTTTAACTTCTGGTAGCGAATAGCAACTTCTGATACGAATCAAAAACCGACAATTTGGACCGCAAAATATATCTTCTATTTTTTAAATAGATCAAAACATTTTTATTCTTTAGTTTCTGTCCAAAAAATATCAAAAAAATATCAAAGGGGTGATCAAAAAAATATTGAAAAAAACCGAAACAATTTTTTTATGTCCAATTTCGATAAAACTCAGTATACAAGGTAATTTTTACCCGAAAAATACAAAAATGTATTTGTTGACTGGTCGAATAGTTTTTGAGATACGGACTAAAATCGATGCAAATATTGGGATATCTCAGAAACTCTGTATCTAATCATTAAATTCACCTGATTTTTATACAATTTGGATCAAAATTACCCCATCCACCGAGTTTTATCAAATTCCAAAAAAAAAATTTTTTTTGCGTTTTTCTCGATTTTTTCAAAGGGGTAACCCTTAAAAAAATTGCAAAAAATCGAAAAATTTTGGTTACCTCCAATTTCGATAAAACTCAGTATATAAGGTAATTTTGACCCAAAAAGTACAAAAATCGTGTGCATTTGTTGACTGGTCGAATAATTTTTGAGATACGGACTAAAATCGACCTAAATTTTGCAATATCTCAGAAACTCTGCATCCAAGCATTACATTAACCTGATTTTTATACTTTTTGGATCAAAATTACCCCATCCACCGAGTTTCATCAAATTCCGAAACAAAATTTTTTTTTGCGTTTTTCTCGATTTTTTCAAAGGAGTACCCCTTAAAAAAATTGCAAAAAATCGGAAAATTATTGTTATCTTCAATTTCGATAAAACTCAGCATATAAAGTAATTTTGACCCAAAAAGTTCAAAAACCGTGTGCATTTGTTGATTGGTCGAACAGTTTTTGAGATACAAATCAAAAACGTGTGATAAGGAACATAGTTCCAAAACCACCACACAAAAACCATTTTCTTCTGATACCGAACTTGAAACGAAAGTACAGGTGGTGAAAAATACTCCGTATATATATTTCTTAGTCGGAGAGACGCTTCGTTGAAAATAGCAAGAGCACTACCAGTAAATCCGTATTTATGGTTATTCATGTAAAATGTGTTGCAATGAAATCATCTCATATGACATTTATGACATAAGAGTAGAATGTGTCTGTTGTCTCTTTGATACATTTGTACAGTGTGATGTACAAATATTTGGACACCTCCTGAAGCACACACACCATTAACATTTCAACATAGGTACTAAATATCAAAAACACTTGACAAACATTATAATATTACTGTGAAATTTAAAAATGTTATGAGATATACAATTTGCTTAATTCAGAAATACTATGGGTTAATTGTACTCCTTTTGAGAATGACTTCTTGTGATGTCTTAATTACACTGGTCAATACAAATTTTGTCACAGAAGCATGACTTTACTTTTTGAAAAGTTTTTGACGTGCTGAATATGAATCTGATCGCAAAATTGCTTCAACACGCCACGTTATCGAGAAATTCGTCCCTTAACATGAAAAAAACTTGTTTTTCTTCTTAATTCGAGGTCATATTTCACCAGTGAATATTTTTTCCTCACGAAAACATTTACGTCATCAGAAAATACCATTAATTCCCCCTCAAAAACCATTTTCCAAAATCTTTTTCCAAGAAATAGAATAGGTAACATATAAAAATATATAAGTATAGAATTAATTACTTATATATAAATATTTATATTATTAGTAATACAATGTATAGGTATTTTAACTATAATAAATGTCATCTGATTTTTCGAAGAGCAAAAAGGATATCAGAATGATTCAAAAAGTATTTTAAAGAAGAAGGAAGGAAAAGGAAATCTTCCAATTTTTCATATGAAAAAATAATTACATAGTGGTGTTACGGAATTTCAAATATAACCAATAAACGAATTTTTCCCTATTTTAGCTAAAAATATTTCGAAAACCTTATGTATTAGAGAAATTCTGAATTTGAATTCGAATTTAGCACCCTCAAAAACTATAAGAAATGTCTGTCGCATCGATGTGACAAAAATAAAATCAAATCTTGTTGACCAGTGTTATCGTTTCTTAAGAATACGTTCCTGGTTAGCTTTCTGTTTGTTCTAGTTTGAACTATTTCATTGATATCGTAAAAATATAACTTTCTAAATAATTTTAACTAATTTAGTGGATTTTATTAATTTTATTTATAATTAACGACGTTTCGAATGAAATAAATATTTCTGAAAATGTTTTTTTTTTTCATCTAACTCTATTTCTGTAAATGTATTTTTCGAAGAATTAATTTCCAGCAAGAGTGAAATCGTTTTGATACCGTCATTTGGTCATAAATACGTGTAATCTGAGTTTTCCCAACATTTGAATGCCAAATAACTGCGAAATATTTGCTTTATTTTGAATTTTTTACTTGTAGCTCAAAACCGGTTCACCCAACGGAAAAATGTCATTGAATATAAAAGTAGAGACTACTAGTTAAAGCTACCTAGAAATTTACAACTCCCTGTCTTTTATAGATTTAGAGAAAAAGAGGACAATATTGTTTTGTGCTAATTTTCGCTTACCTGGGTAAACAGTGATGTTAAAGAAAAAATTCATTCAAAAGTTGTTTATTTTTTTATTAGGAATAACTTTTATATTTATACTTTTTGTTTTATTTCTAACGGCTAATACGATGGGTCACGCCTTAAAAAATTGGCATGTCTCGGTTAATTTTGAAGCTAGGAAGTTGAAGAAAAAAACAGAAATGGGCCCAATTACTTCAGCTAGAACTTTTATTTGAACTTTTTCTTTATTTGATGCATAGTTTTTTTGTAATTTGTGCCTCCTACAAATTTCGCATTTATTTTTTTTCCAAAAGTTATTACATTCCTCTAGCATCTAATGAAGGTATTAAGGCTACTATACTTTAAAGTATAAATATGAATTAAGATTGTTTTAACAATTTTTGTTTACTAAGCGCAAAACATTAAAAAGTAGTTGCTCGTTAAGTAAATTAGAATTAGGTAATTAGAAAAATATTACATTATTTCCACAAAAAACGGAAATGAATTCTACAGTAGCCCAAGTAGAAAGTCCAATATTATACTTGGGATATATATCTTATACTGATACTTATACTTATACTAAATCTATCTTTGGAGCCTTCGTAACCTGAAAAAAAAGATACTTAAGGTATTTAAATTTCACATATGTAAATATTAAAAACAGTCCAAAAATCAGTCCACTAAAATTAATTAGCTCCATATTTGTCATCATAAGCAATATTTATCGTAACATATTTTTTATCAAATTTTTGAATTCGTTTTCTGTACCGTTTAAAATATTTACCTCGTATCCCTTTATCGATTGAGTTTAATTTAAATTAACGTGTGAACATTTTTCTGAGAACTTGTGTACTTACAAAGTGAGACATAAAGCCCCATATACATATGTGTATATATTCACATATCATCTCATGAATATGAGTGAGAGTTTATGGCGGAATGATATGGGTATGGGTTTCAGGATGCGATGAATACGTATAGACGTATGTTCTTGTTAGCACAGAAATGACGATGGTTTTCGCGTTGTAACTACCATTTTGTGTCGTACACGTTTAAAATATATACATATTATAGTGTAACACTAGTACGGCTTTAAAGTCATATTCTAACGTTTGCATACCACCTCAATATGAGTTAACGCTCGTTGTTCGTTTTTCACACATTTCCAATTCCACTTCATGTGAGTTAGCTCGTGTAAACGAATTTACTGCTTCCCTGTATATCGTTTTATTTAAATATACATAAATATATACATACATATTCTGGGTGAAAATCATTATACCTATTGAGTCTGTACCGTAGTCATGGTAGGGAGAATCGGATCGACGCCAGCGCTTCTAGTGGATAATTTTGGCGATAAAAGAAGTTGTTATGACTAATGAAAAGAATGACCAAAAATTGGATTTAAAAAAAATTCCAATAAGATCGAATCAAATATGCCTGTGTTATTAAAAAAATCAAATTTTTTAACTTTATGACGTCATCAGAATCCAAAAAATTTCATTTTGCTCTATCACATCCAAATTTTATCCAATTTTGATAAACCAAGTATTTAATCCTACTAAATTTGGGTCGTACTTTTCAAATTTGTGATCAAAATTAACCTAGTTCTAATAGGTTTCCAAAATGTGGAATCCTTGTTCCGGAATTCACGACATTGGTCATAGATAGCGAAAAATTGACATCACTGCTGGAAAGAATGACCCAAAATTAGTGGGTTTCAAAAAAAATTCCAATAAGATCGAATCAAATATGCCTGTGTTATTAAAAAAATCGAATTTTTTAACTTTGTGACGTAATCAAAATCAAAAAATTGCATTTTGCTCTATCACATCCAAATTTTATCCAATTTTGATAAACCAAGTATGTAATCCTACTAAATTTGGGTCGTACTTTTCAAATTTGTGATCAAAATTAACCTAGCTCTAATAAGTTTCCAGAAAGTGGAATACTTTTTCCGGAATTCAGCAAAACAGTGATAGCTAGCAAAAAATTTACATCACTGCTGAAAAGAATGATCCAAAATTAGTGGGTTTCAAAAAAAATTCCAAAAAGATCGGACCAAATATGCCTGTGTTATTAAAAAAATCGAATTTTTTTACTTTATGACTTCATCAGAATCCAAAATTTTCATTTTGCTCTATCACATCCAAATTTTACTATGTAAATTAATGAGCGCCTTTATGATTCTTTACTAACTTTTGTTTTACGTATAAAACATACGTTCTGTTTTGCGCCTCTTTTTCTAATGCGCCGGTGGTGGGTGCCTCCTTTGTCACGCCCTAGTTACGGACCTGCTTAAGATAGAAGAGTAAAAACTGTCCATGAGAAAATTAGAATTAATATTAAGAAAGTGTCTTTTGGTAGTATCGATTCCCCGTTAATTATAAAAACTGCCGTAGTTCATATGTTTAAAAACATGAAAAAATGTGTTTCAAAAGTCTCATCATGAATTAAAAGTTTCTTATAATAATAAAAAGTATTTTTTAGAGGGAAATACGACTTTTATGACGGAGCTTTGCTGCCTACGATTTTTTTTTTTTTTATAAAATAAGTGGAAGAAGAATTTAGATTGAAAATATGAATTTATGCATTGAATGAATGTATTTTTGATATTTCAAAAAAAAAATAAAACTCATGTCGTCGACTTGTCTGCTATGTATATAAATTTTTGTAATGTTGTTGTTGACTGTTGTCGCTACCTTAATAATAGTGTTAGAATGAATGAAACGATGAACGAATAGAAGAATATACATAAATATGGATGATATATGGCAATGAAAAACGTGAAGTGAAAACTTACATGATGATTACAAATCAAATGGCAGAAATAAATTCAATGTATTGAAAATAACATATTTTTCAAATAAGATGAATATGATAAAAATTTTCCAACTAAAATAAATATATCGAATATGTCACAAATCACATTTTCCGGAAAAAAGCGAGCACACAACTTTTACAGATTTTCCTAAAATTACATGATAGAAAATAATATTTTACGGAGTTCTAATAAGAAGAGTATTTTGATATTATGCGATATGATATCGTTTTTCAGAAATTATTGACTTATATAAGGAAAACTTAAATTTTTATAATAAAAATGTTAAACACAACTATTTATCAGACTTTTTTCGCTAAGGTGAATATTCAACCAATCGGAAACTACTTAAACTTAAAAATCAAAATTAATAATATTTATTATTTAAGGGCGTCTCATTAGAATTCTGTAAGATCTTTACATTTTTTCATTCATTCGGTAATTGTAGGCCATTAGGGTATCCTGTGCGACTACCAACCTTGTATAACCTTTCAAAGACCAACAAATACCTCAGTAATTTTGGAACAAGAATTGTGTTCCGTAAATGGTAAAAAATGGTAAAGATTTAGCCTTTTGTTTTTAAAATTATAACTCATACAACTTTAAAATGCAGAGTTTGGTTTTTAGAGGTATAAAAATTCAGTAAATTGTTAGCTTTTGTGTTTACTCTGTGTCACAAAAAATTCATATTTTCGTATACATCCCTCTATTAACCCGTGATCTTTTTGTCACACTCATTCTCTTGATGTTTTGTCAAACTAACAAATTAATGAAAAAAAAAATATAGGTATATCGGTGTAAATTCGATTTTTTTAGCTGACAAATACTATAAAAGATCTTAAACGGAGAATTTTGTTGATCGACTATGGTGTTTTTGAAACATATTCTAACATTTGATGGGATGATATGTATAGAAGAGATTTTTGTAATTATAGGGGTGATCTCCTTGTTAAAGATAGTTGAAAACTTTGAAATATATATAAGTATTAAAATCAATAATTGTTTCCTCAAAGTTTTTTTTTTTTTTATTATGTATTAAGTTTTCCGTTCTAAAAGAGTACGCAGTTTTATACGCAGACACCTATCTTTACGAAAATCACAGTATCATAAAAAGAAGAGGTGTATTTTCATACTAGCAAATACCCACCCGCTTTGCTGGGCAAATTTTTTCTCAAGTTTAACCTTATTTTGGTCACTTTTTAAACTTAAAATTCAACGAAATGAATTTGGCAATAGTATTTTTTATTCTTAAATCATTCAAAATCACTCAACAAGTTTCCTGAATGTACGTCCTTAAAGTTAGTATATGGAAGAATATGTGCTGCTATCGCACGCGCGATCTCTAAATTACAGTATTGCTTCGAAATGTTAGTCCGAATGAATTTTAAAAAAATTAAGTATATGCTTGTTTCAATTAATAACAGATCACTGGACTTTTTACAAAATAATTAAAAAGGTAAATTGTTTAAATGAAAATTATATAATTTTTTCCCATCATGACAATATATGTCCATTATGTTACTACATATATTTAGAACATAGTTATATTACAAAACTAACATGCTAAAAAACATGGTAAAATAGTTGGTCACGTGATCTTTAGTTAATGAATTTAAATCTAATGTTGGCAACATCTAGATCCAATTTGTTATATAAAGTATGTATGGAGACGACGTACATAGTACGGTGTTTAAATTCACTAATTAGTTTGTGTGTGTGTGAGTGTGTGTGTTATGGGTGTGTGTTATGTTTAAGGATAGTTTTATACTTTCCATAGTACCTAGTACATTCTTTAGAGCAGACACACACCAGAGTACAAGGTATTTTGAAGAGTTAAATATAGAATACGATGTATGTACATGGTATACAAACCTGTGGTGTACATAACGCTTGGAAGCCAGGCCAATAACTTTCACCTAATTATTTAATGACAAAATAAGCTGTGTGTTTAAAGTCTGGCTTACACTTTTTTTACTCGTGGCGATGACATTTTAGCGTTAAAATAGAATAACAGGCACCCACCCATTGAGCCGCAGGCAACATAGTATAGGCTAGACAGTTATCAAGCACCATACTACCCCACGTGCTGACGACGCACATTTGTGTAAGTGGTACCGAAAACGCACTTGTATTTTCAAAAATTTTTATTAGGATTATGCAGGAAAACCTAGATAACAATCCGTTATATTGCCAGTTCACAAAAGCGTCTTCACAAAAGAGGAGTGACAAAACAAAATAAACTATTAAAAAAGGAATTAACAAGATGGCTAACATTTATTACGAGTAGTCATTTTTCTCAACTGATATAACCAGTATCTTGTTTCTCTTTTGCGCTATTTATTTAGTTTTATTTTCTGTTTTTCTTCCTTACTTTTATTTTTTGACTTCTATTATAGATTTTTATTTCTACCTTGTTTTTATATATTTTTATATTTTATTATTTCTTTGATGTTTTCGTGTTTTTAAACTGCATATTGTTATATAATTATATTTTATTATATTTTTTCGTATATTTGTAATTAATTATCTCGACCTATGTACAGATGATAATTATATCATCTCTGTAGGATGCATTTAACGAGTGAAAATAAAAGATTGACTGACTTTATTGGTGTATTACCCTGTATAGAAAGTGAGGAATACCAGTTCCTGTATATTTTCTTCTTTAAAAAGTCTTTTTTAATCCAAGAATTGATAAAAAGTTTCATTGAATTGATTTCTTATAAACCGCACTATCAGTTACCATTTGTCATTGATCTGATAATTTTACTAGGAGCTATCACGTAATGCAAATTTGTAGTGATATTTATATAAAAACATTATAAATATTAAAACTATATGACAACCATTCTTTTTAATAAAATTTTAAAAAAATATTTCAACTTTTTATTTAATACTCGTCCATTTTAATATATTCGTATTTATATTAACCAATTTTATTTCGTTTTTGGGTTGAATAAAATACCTTTCCATCAGAAATTGAATAAGTACAACCATCATATACATCTATCTACATATTCGTTCATATATAGCTCTTTAACTAGCCAAGGAACTAAGTAAACTAGTTCTGTATATATTGTTGTTAGCTCATGTAGAATATTCGTTCGTCTTGGTTGGTCCTACATTCACTATTTTCTAAGCATTCGAACAGACTGTTATTACCATATAACATTTACAACAGTCCGGTATTAAATTATAATTTATTATTAGCATATGTCTTGTATTGAAATTTATTGAAAACTTAGGTATACCAAAATTAATGCAAGTGATTTTGTCGTTTAAATATAGTTTCTTAAAGTTTTATTTCAATTTTCTAATCATAAAAATAGCAACTTGTGATTTATCTATCAATTTTCATTTGAACAAAAAATCTTATAGTGCATACATAGTAAATTTGTTCGTATACAAGCTGCCGCTTTGCGTTGTTGCGAGTCAGAATGACATACTTTAGC
The DNA here is from genome assembly GCF_905475395.1 of Chrysoperla carnea. Taxonomy (NCBI): domain Eukaryota; kingdom Metazoa; phylum Arthropoda; class Insecta; order Neuroptera; family Chrysopidae; genus Chrysoperla; species Chrysoperla carnea. The sequence continues at coordinate 19,089,987 of NC_058339.1, forward strand.
TTTGTCTTCCCCTACACTTACTTGTCTCTCCTTTTGTTTACATGAGTTTCAATTTTTTGATTTCATAAGTTTAATTTTTTTGGTACGAAACCCTAATTTTTCCGAAAATAAAACGAAACCCATGTACAAAGTCCATTTACTTTCACTTCTCTTGCCCTCTAGTATTCTTGTTGAAGGAACTTACATCAGTCAATTAAAATAAAATAAAAAATATTTCTCGTCTCTTGGCGTTTAACGAGAAAATGTAACATATTTTGGCCGATAGTTGTAAATCGGGAATTTTTCGTTCGGTTAAATGGTAGCTGGTGCCTTGGGCCGGTAGTTTGCACCTCGATTCTTGAATTTTTACAAGAATATGTACCATGAGAATATGTACGTTTTCTTTGTGAGGCCCCCTCTCCTCCACTTTGGCCACTAGGTACCTTGGGGGCCACTCTCGTATTCATTTGCGAGTTCAGAGGCCCGAAAGTTACGAAATATGTCACATATTCTCGTAGAGCTCTAAGAAACGAGCTGTATACTATTTTTTTGACAAGTATCGTGACGCATCTTGTATAAGTTTATAACCTAACCCTTTAAATCATTGATTTTAATTGTCAAATATTTGAATGAAGCCACTCTGTGATGTAAAACAAAGAACTGAATAATATTAAGTTTTGACCGAACAACGAATATGTACACGTAAACTGGTTAGTACGTATTATATATATGTTGTCACCTAGAATCATTGTTCTTGAAGTGGTGGGAGCACAAACTAAAGCACAGGGTATTGGTAAAAGATTAAGTGCACAAACCTCTCTAATTATTAGTGCTTAATTAAAATTGAAAATAGCTAGAATATCTATTCACAGATATGGCTACGTTGTATTTTAATTAGGTAAAGCACTAATCATACAACTTTTCGCCCAAATTTAAAGTTTCAATCATATAATATATAGTGATTTCAAACAGTTAATAGGGAACTTACATTGTTTTTTAATTGGGTTTTTCTCAATGTACAGCACATATGACTCTCTGATTCCGATAGTTATACGATTTATTTTGATGTTATTGGTTAGTGCCGGAGTATTAAAGAAAGGAAAATTTTCTTTTAACCAGATATATTTGAAGCTTTAATCAACAAGAATTCCATGCGGAATTTTTGTGCTTTATGATTACTACTTTTTATAGAAGTAAAAAAGTTCATTTCTTAATCAGCAATTATTTGATTGATAACCCTTCGGCAATTTATTACATTATAAAACTTTTCACTGAGCTTTCATTTTATTATTTTAGTTATATAAGCCATATTCCTATATATTTTAAATGTGAAAGTAAGGATGTTTGTTTGTTTGTTTGTTTGTTTGTTACGCTCTCACGCAAACAATAACGAATGGATTTAAATGAAACTGTACTACAATATAGCTCATACATCATAATAACACATGACACTCAAATTTATATTTATTAAAAGATATATTTAAAAAAAATCAATTAATTAAATTTATTCTTACATTCTATTGGTCCATCTATGATCATCATTTTAAACCATAAATTACAGATTTCTGTAAAAATTTATAATAGTGGATGTCAAGCAATTCATAACCTTCTTTTCTTATATACTCAATGAGCTATGACTATTTTAGACTGTAAAAAAAGTTTAGTTGTGTAAAAAAATTACTTCGAGTGTTAAGGAAAAGGAACACGTGAGATCAAGATAGACGGAGGCTATAAAACAGGCGGGTATCAAGCTAGTTATTATAAAAATTATCATATTATTGTGCATGTTATGCATATTAGCCATGTATGTTATATAAATCATTAAAATATCGTGCATTCTAAATTGAAAAATATAATATTTTATAATTCATTATATAATCCTTGTATCCTCAATACATCAAAGCCTCCCTGTATAACATTAACATTATTCTACAGTCTACAATACAAAGCTTTGCTTAGTTTAAAGTTTTCATAGAGTATAGTATCAACACAATTATTATATACATATTCATATAATCCAAATACTACTTAATATGCTACGATTTCGTGTTATATCCTCTTATATCATATACTACATAATTATACCATGTGTACCATTTTAAATCATTCAGCTGAATATGAACGGATCTCGCCTGTTACCAAAAAAGGTCTTGATTAGTTACGGAAGCTTCTTTAGCCTCTTAGCTTACTTCATTCATTCTATTGGCCACCTTCTATCACTTTCTATTGCGTCCTTCATTCTATCGCGCACCTTTGTCTTCAAAGTTAACACCTCCTTCGTCTCCAAAAAAAGATAGTCAGTCAGTCACGGGAATTTTCAACGGAAGTAAAAAAAAAAAACTTTGAAATAACTGCGGTTTTTTAAAATTTTTATTTCAGTAGTATGAACTTGAAAAAATATTTTTATGATTTGTTATTATAAAAATAATAACAAATCATAAAATTAATCATGTTTTTAAAATTTTATATCAAACGCCATCTATGAACAGTATTTAGAATTTTTGTTTTACTATACAAGTTGTACAGTTTTTCTTATTATTACATAGGTGTCGTTTTTTCGATTCAATAAAGTTTAAGTTTCCTAGGTTACGGTGCTGTATCTGTAGTTATATTTTATATCTTTAGCAACATGCTGACTATGATAATGATGATAATGACAGCATTACTGACGCAAATCCATAAGATTGAACCCCACCAAAAATCGTCTTACGTGTCTAGAAGTTTTGACATAAAAAAAATTTGAGCTTTATTCTCATAGCTCAGAGTGGAAGGTATGCAAACTTTAGTAACTATGCATATATTTTTTGTGAATTTTTTATTTGATGGTTGTGTATTACGCTATGCAAAGACATTCATCTCAACATAAAATTATAATAAATGTATCAAAATCATTATTGTCAATTAAATTTTTGACTAGCAAAATCAGAAATCGACGTTTTCTCTTTGTACATTTAATTTAATTATTAATTAAGCAGTCCATCCTGTTTCGTTACATCCCGTATAATATGCATGTATAATCCCTTACTTAGAAAATGTGTGGATAATATTAGATTAAAATATCGGTGTATGAATGGGTGTATGTGTAAGCGAGTGTGTTTGAAGAGACCAAATTATGTAATATAATAGAAATTCATATTTGATCCTGGCACTACCGCTACCATGATGTATAGCAAATTATAAATCGACTGGATTTATTGTTTAGAAAATTATTAATGTGAATATTGAAAATCAAAATATCATGTTTAGTTCAACTTGTGGAAGTGAAAATCGAGCCAGAATAGGAAAAATCATTTAAACAAACTTTTATTTATTGCAAATTATGAAAAAACTGACTCAAAAACTTTAAAGTTCCTTCTTCCTGTACAAAAACAAAAGTAAACGTTAAATAAATACAATTTTATTTACTTAATTTTCTAAATCTGTATTATACATATAATCTGTTTTTGCGCACCTAAATAAAGATATGAACTAAAGGGCTATAATAATTTAAGTAATAAATAATTAACGTTTATAAATTGTTGTTCGTTTGACAGCTGACAAAATAGTAATGAATTTGGTTAGTGTCAAATAGGCGAACATAAAGTGGTTTTCATGGATATGGCATACACACACAGCATATCTCACGTGCTAACGTGACGATTTCCATCAGTTTGCTTGTGGAAAAGTATTTTGAATAGATACCCACTAACAAATATCAGGTATTAATATTAGGTTTTTCATATTAGGTATTTTCATATTATCTTATAAATAATTACTAGGGAAACGAATGGGCAACTAAACCCGTCTCAACTCATTTCGAAGAGTGAAATGGTAAAATAATTAGGTAATTCAAAACCATAATTCAAAAGAACAAGGTCAACATAAATATTTCAATTTCAATTAAAATATTTCCAAAAATTTGTCCCAAAAAATGATAGCTTTTTAAGTATCCTTTTCATCTTTAAAGTGTTTATCTGTGTGTCTGTGTGTTTCTCAGTAGCATCGTGGCCCCTAAACGGTCGAACCGACTTGATTGAGAACATTTTATAGCTTAGTTTCCAATAATCGGTTTACAAGGAATAAATTTTGTAAATTTCACTTGTTAGGTGTATATGTTTCACATTTTTTTAATGAATGCTAATGGAGCATTATAATTATTAATTAGCACTTAGTGAAAAATAAACAGAAAATTTTATAAGCTTAAAATAAAATTTCAACCAATTAAAACAATAATTATGATTGTTAATTTATAATTATTATTGTAAATTTTTAAATGAAAGCAAACACAAAAATTTAATTGAGATGATTTTATTTTTGTACAATCATTATTTTTATATTTTTTTCGTGTAGGAACAGTAGGAACAAAACATTTACTTATACGGAATATATCCTAAATTTTTTCTGATAAATTATTCTTTGTTTAAGAATTATATTAAGTTTTGTTATATTAACTTAAATGAAGTTTAAAAGTTTTACATGCTGCTTCTCTCCCAGTGTACAGTGTTATTTTTTTTTCTTCCCTTCTAAAACTTTTTTGTATTTTTATTATATAAAAGCTATGTGCTTTTACTATACATGTAGTTTGTTTTACAAGGAAATTTACCTTCCTTCTTCTTCTGTTCTCTATGCTTATATTAAATGTAAATTAAATTTATAATTTTAAAATTGGAATTATGAACTTTTTAATATTGTTTATAGAGTAAATTAAATCATATTTTCTAAGTAGGTGAGTATTAAGAATACAAACGCATACTTTATTATTACATTGGAAGCAAATGGGAGTAGAAATAAATTTTTCTAGATTAAAAATTTTTCTTTGAATATTTATTATTTTATTTAAATTTCACTTTTTTCTTTGTAAATGGGGAAAATTTAACGAGATAATTTGGAATTATTGCCAGTTTTAATCACGTATATTTAGGACCCTATCATGCTTGGGCAGTATATTGTATCAGATATTTACTTCCGATAAGAAAGAGATTTGAAAATTTCTTTACATAAATGTAAAACCAATGACAATTTAATATGCTTATGTAAAAAATAATAGAAATATGGTTGATGAGTTGTCCCGTGTCTGTCAACCGTTTGTCTGCTTAGTACATTGTATTTCAAAATTAAAGTCACTTCCAATTATGGCAGGGTTTGAAAATTGCCAGGCATGTTTAAGTAGAATATTATACGATATTTCAACATAAAATAGTAAAATTATAGTGAATTAACAAAACTTCTTTTTTCTTCTTTGTATTTACATGATTTGATATATATACGCTTTTAAGTACCACCACATACTCCCGACTTTATATTCGGATGATAGGTGCACAATTACTTTATAAACATGTACGTATCGGCTCATTTTTGTGAGGAATGAAAATACAGTATATTCATATGGGGATGTCTTCAACACCGACTAGGAGTCAACTTAATACAACTGCCTAATTCTTCTCGGCGATACTGTAACATTCTATAAGTGAAAGAAATTTTAAAATGGATTAAGTAGTGAGCTCATAAAGGACGGTTTTATATATTTTCATGCAAACTTCCATCCCCTATTTCACTCTTGTAGTGGATTAATTTCAAAAAATACCCTCTTAAATGCTACCTACCCTATAAAATCAATGACTAAATGCCACTATACAGCCCTGTACCAAATGGCACTATGCAGAAGTGACCTTCTCCGCAATTGACCTCCATGGCCGTCTGTTTTTCGCCTTAAAAAACCATCCTTTGCTCTTTATAATTGGGAAATCTTCCGTGACATTTTCCATCCGTCTCATTTTGGGCCTTCATATTCTCCTTGTGTTGTAAAATTTAAAAAGTCATTATCCTGGGTGTAATATGTCAGACGGTATATTTATGTCAATAGCAAACTATAAACTGCAATTCGAAGTTACTAATGATCAGAATCACATAGCTAATAGCTAATACAACTGTTCATCTGTTTCGATCGAAAAACATTTGAGTTTCTTAGATATAGGTGTTACATCTGTATAATGTTCATAGCATGCTGATGACCCGAAACCATAAAAATCATTGCTGCAACTTGTATGCTTATTTTTTCTATTTAAAGTAAAGGGCACACAGTAAATATCTAACTTTTTCAGTATACATATTACTTATTATGTACCATCTGACAAAAACTCACACCAAATGTTAAAAGGGCGTTATTAAAACCCATAAAATGAAGAATATCACACTTAAATTATTTCGATATCCGTTGTTAGGTATCAATATAAAGATTTGTCGTTAACACAGCAAAACTTTCATTATATTAAATTGAAGTTATTCGAAATTTTTTTTTTATAGATACTACTATAACAAGAATTTCAACTTGCTTAAGGCCTTTTATCATACGGTTATGAAATATTATGACTATATATATATACATGTATGGATAAATATAATATTATAACCTACGGCGAAATATGAATTACTAAAAAACAATATGAAGAGAAGAAAAAGTCACAAACTAAATATAAGAAAACAAAACCCTTCTCTATGATTTTATTTTTTTGTTTTGGTTTTCATTTGCATTTTACGATGAATCTTCTTTTTTGTGATGAAATAATAATATCTAGATCCTTTTTTTTATGTTTTGAATTGCTTAGAAATGTAATTAAATTTACAGCTAGTTTAAGGTTTGTACCAATTTTGGTTTTCGTTAAGTAAAACTGGATGTTTGATTACTATCAAAATGTTGAAAATGCCCTAAAGAAGGGGTACTGCATGCGGTTGATGTTTCTGTTAATACTTATTTACTCCTTTTCATCATGAATGAACAGAATAAATATTTGAAAAATAATCATTGGAAAATATTTGAAAAATTTTGGCGATAATGGAGGCTGTTATGACTAATTTGCAATTCTTTACATGTTAATTTTATAGTGATTGTCAAATTTAAATTATTGAAAAGCACTAATTAATTAAACGTAATGCATTAAAAATTTTGAAAATAAGAAATCAAATTGCACAAATATTATTTTTCAAATGTAAATTATCATAAGTATTTCTTTAAATTTGTGAGACAATAATATAAAATTTTCAATGTAAGTCATAAATGCAATCCATACAATTATATTATGCATCCATACAATTCTATAATTAAAGTAGTGTTACGTTACCATGGAAACGCCTCTAATTAAACTCACACACGGTGCTAATACAATTTTTATCCGTTTAAAATTTGCAAAAATAAACTCCTCCGCTCTCTTTGATGGTAAATGTATCTTACATTACAAACAATCACTGACAAAAAGAAAGGCTGGATAATTTTTACGGTCGCTGTTATACTATTGCACGATAATGAAATAATTTAAAGTTTACAATATTAGTATGGTTTAATCAAAAATTTTTTTGAAAGGATCATAAACGAGTACTTACAGACATTATAACCATAGCATAATATTATTCTTATGTTGTTCTTTGGGGAAAAATTTTAATTTTTGACTAAATATAACACCAAAGATTTTCTTAAAGACAATAAAAAAAAGTATGCGTATAAACTTTATCTTTGTATACCTGTACTTAATAATGTAAGAAAGATGCTAAATATTTTAAAGATGGCAATTTACAATATACTTTTTTCATTATCAAGCCAACCAAGCCTTGTTTAAATGAAATGACTACAGTCTGTACAGCTCAAATATTATAACTATTGTCATTGTATCTATTGTCATTATTACTTATTGTCGTTGTTGTTTGACCGCTATGTGTGTGTTTGCCTGTCTGTGGCATCGTAGCGCCTGAACGGATGAATTTTAATTTTTATGGTTTCGTTTGAAAGTTATTTTATCGGAGAGCATTTCTAGCTGTTTTAGTGCGAGCTTAAGTTTCCGTACACAAAAAAATTTAAAAATTGGCATGACATAAAATTTTAATATATAAATATTTACTATGGAAATGTATGGTCAAATAAACCTGGCTAAATTCACTTCGAAAATTGAAATGGTTAAATAATTAGGTAATTCAAAACAATCATTCAAAAAAATAAAAACATATCAATTTCAATTAAACTATTTCCACGAATTTGTCCCAAAAAATGATAACTCTCTAAATATCCTTTCCATGTCATCTGATGTCCTTGAACATCACTTGATATTGATTTAAGATAGAGTGTTATAAGAATAAAGTGTCTATCTGCGCGTCTGTGTGTTTCTTATGGGAATCGTAGCTCCTAAACGGTCGAACCGACTTGAGAATATTTTATTGCTAAGTTTTCAAAAATCCGTTTACAAGGAATAAATCGCATTTATCGTTTTTTTTTTAAATTTTGTAAATTTCATTTGTTAGTTATTTATCAACCTTATAATGTTTGAGCAATACTTGACTACACCAGAAGTTAAAATAATTTAAAAATAGTTAATATTGACGGTAGTTGAGTTTTCTTTTTTTTTTTATAATACTATGGGGAAATATTCAAAATGAATTTTCGTTTTTGTTATAGTTGATCTTTTGTTGTCTGCCATATTCTCATCATCATTATTACAACGAAACCATAATAGTGACTTTTATGTATACACATAGACTATTGTTGTGGTCAATATTATAAAATTTGTTTTTATTATCCCAATATATTGGCAAACTTTTTTTATTACATTTTAATGAATATAATAAACACGGCTGCTATGTGCATACTAGTAACGTAGGTTGCTTTTAAATTTGTTTTCTTACATTTTTTAACGAATATTTTTTTTTTTATAAATAAACCATTGTAATACAATTTGTTTACACTTATCGCAAATTTAAGTAAATTTATGTGTAATTAAGTAATTTTGTATGTAATTATTATTATTATTATACTAAACTTTATAAAAAGTGGAGATAAAAAAAATTTTTCGATTTCTTGCAATTTTTTTAAAGGGTATGTACCCCATTGAAAAAATCGAGAAAATCGGGAAAAAAATTTTTGTTTTGTAATTTAATGAAACTCAGTCAATGGGGTTATTTTGATCCAAAAAACTTAAAAATCAGGTTAATTTAATGATTGGATGCAGACTTTCTGAGATAGTGCAATATTTGTATCAATTTTAGCCCGTACCTCAAAAACTATTCGACCAGTCAACAAATGCACCCGATTTTTGTACTTTTTGGGTCAAAATTTCCTTCTATACTGTGTTTTATCGAAATTGGAGATAAAAAATTTTTCGATTTTTTGGAATTTTTATAAATATCGAATCTTATATAATCAAAATTAAAATAAAACAAATTATGCAGTAGATATTCCGCAAGAAAAAAATTCGCAATCAATGGTGACATTTTTATTTTTGCTATTTAAATATAAAATGTGTCTTTATTTTTAAAAACCAAACCATACGAACCAGATATATATTGAAGATGCGAGCATCACCGAGGGAGTTCACTGCTGGCATAGTGTGGACAATATTCATGTTGACATTGGTGTCACGTCTGACCTGACTAGTTATAGAATGCATGTATACCATACATGTATGTAGTAGAGCATGCACATCCACAAGGACCATGAGCTCATAGTAAATCGTAATTATATTGATTATTGTGCATAGAGATAATACCATATAGTTGTACAGGCATAGGAAACGCAATGGGTGAATTATTGACCATAATGAAAAAGGAAGAAAGACGCAGAAATTGTAGGAGTAAATGAGAGACAAAGACTGCTATACTCACTTACTTTATCCGCTTCTCTTTACTGTGATCTGCCGTTTGGCGGCGCCTTTGCAGTTTTATGATATAATATCCATGCTATTTTGTCTGCCATTTAGAGGATTGGTAAAGGTTTCTTTGGTAATCCGGAAATTTAAGGTTAAATCAACTTTCGTATTTTAAGAAATTTTTGAACTATGTTCTTTATGCACGATATTTGTCTGCTGGTTGGGATCTAAAACCAAAAAAACTGCAAAAGATACCAAAAACATCAAGGACCATCTAGATTACCTAGGATACTATAACTTTTCAATCGATTCAAGTTGCCATGAATTTTGAGCAAATTCAAAAATATTTTTATAACTGCTGTATGTCAGTTGCTAAATTGCTCCCATTTGTTTTTATTGTGTTGTTAACAACTCTGATAAAGCACGAAAATCAAAAAAATTGATTTCAATAATTTCCAAGATCAAGTCACACCTAAATCCTCATTTTTATTTGTTACTAAATTTTTATTAATTCTTCCAATAAAAGAGAAATGGTAGATATTTCGCTACATTATGAGCTCATGGTCTAATATTCCTGAACCATCATCATACGATTACAAAATATTGTACATGGCGAAGAAGAAGTGTCGTTCTTGTCTGCAACGATACAAATGTTGTTGTACGTTTTGGATAAAAAGAGACACTATAACTAATTCTGCAGAATAGGAAAATGTATCTCTATTCTGTAAGTGTGTGGTTTGGTTGCATATGAGGTATCTATACTTAATACAGTACTGACTGCATATTCTATGTTATATTTCGAATTTATTTTACTTACCTGCTTATATCTCAGAACACTAAATTCAAACTCTATAGATATATAAAGCTTTTCAGTCAAAGCATGAAGAAAATGGTTTTTGTGAAGGTGTTTCAAATATATAATGAAAGTTACTCGCCTAGGATGAAATAAAGTTAAAAATAAATTTTTACTTTTCTTTTTTGATTAATGTACATTATGCCATAGACAACGTTACTTTTCAAAGTTGTTTCGAATTCATAGAATTATCTAAATGTAAATTGATCATCTGATACTGATTTATTATTTAATTCAATTTCTTTAACGTCCAGTTTCTTTATGGTTCAGATTTATAAGTCTGGTGAAATTATTTAATTTAAACAATAAAGTAAAGACTTTGTTGCGTAAAGTAGTTTAATGTTTATTATTTTAAAAATTTTTCTGTTGCTAACACAAATGTTATAATAAATAATTAAAAACGTATCTTTCTGCAGAGTATCTAAGTTGGCTTATATGGACGTAGCTGCAGCCAAAAGTTTTGAATCCTTAATAAAAAATTATACTCATTTCCTCAACATTGACTTTACTTTATTGATTAAATTTACGGGTGCTCATAGCTTCTACTCCTTACTTATTGGGTTTTGGACAAGAGTATATAAGTCACTTACTTGTGCCCCATCTTTTCATAGTGTATCTTTTCGTAACTATTACTTATTTCCAAGTGTCTTTCGTTAAATAGATTGAAACATTAAATTTATTATTTTATAAGAAGAATCAAATGCTATTAAATTGTTATTTTCTTGATAAAATGATAGTTTTTTAATCGATTTGACCAATGTTGATATCCGATTAAACAATAAAGTAGACTATCAATTATAGTTTACAAGTACCTATATCAATATCATTCAATCATAAAAACAAAACCAGATACTGATTATATATCTTGATTTAAGACTATTGTTTTTATAGATTATTATTACAAGAACACATTTAAAATTTATTATTTTACACATAAACTTTTCTAAGTCTGAAAAGTTTCATTTGATAAGAAAGCCAATAACCTAGTTGAAGGACCGTTAGCCTATAATAAACTAAAGGAAATCGTGTATTTCCACTACCACTGTTTTCAATAGCTTTTTTGTCTGCCCTATATTTTCCAAGAAAGCTATTGACAACAGGATGCGTGAAAAAAAATGGTAGAAGGTTCGAGATTTTTTTTCTACAAATTTTTATTCCGCACATACTCAATAACTTTCTTTAACATATCCAAGAATAAATTCGACACTCAATTCACCATTGAAAATTTAATATTTTTATTACCAAGCTTTTCTTGGTGAATCCTCAAAAGGTTAGACAAAAAGTATCATGGAAATTTCACTTTATTATGGACGCATGGTCTGTGAATGCAACGGTGAATATGAAAAATGCACATTAATTGTCATTTTTTACGATTTAAAAAGATTCAATAAAATTTTTAAACACTTTTGGTCGTATAATAAAGTAAATGTGATATATAGTCTAAGAAACGAAGCAAAATCAGTAGGATTACTGATTATACAACAGAGTTTCAATTTTGTGTGAGGTGTTATCTGACGATGACAGAAGTATAATTATTCTGCTTAAGGGATCAAACAGGGTAAAATTTGACCTCATCGGTTAGACATGAAAACTATACGCTTAAATAAAAAAGTATCAAACAAAAGTTTTACATGAAATACGTCCCACTTATGACTGAGATATACAGACTACTTTTTCGATAAACCACTTAAAGTTAGTACCAAGCCCCTTGATTTATCGAGAAAATATTTCGAACACAATTGTTTTGTATTTTAACCAGCTTTTGTTCGTAACTTTTATAAACAAAATTTGTGAGGGTTAAGAAACCCTCTCCAAAGGGAACTATTTTCAGGAAATTCTAAAAGTTATGATGCATTATTTACAAAAAAATTAAATAAAATAAAAAGTCTCCCAAATATCACATTCTACCCGGTTTCGTTATAACTCGAAAATTTAAAAAAGAAATCCTACCATCCATTTTTTTCTGCTTTATTAGCTATACTAATATAATAAAGAACAAACTTATTGCAAATCTACAATAACAACTATGCACATTTTGTAACAAATTTTATTTAAACTTTATAATATCTAGTAAAATTGTTTGTCTGTCTCTTTTCTACGTAGATACAAATATAGTGGTTGCGACTATAATAATATTTTGTCATTTTTATTGCTATGCTTACTTTATCAAGGTTTTCAAAGAATGTTCAAGAGGGAGTAAGCATTTTTAGTAAATAATTTTTAAAGTACAATCTTTTATTGTAATGAAGAGTAGAAAGAACATTGTTTCATGTTAATTGAAAAAAGATCCCCCGAAAAACAAGCGACAAACAAATAGACCAGAAAAAAATATTCGGAATAAAAAAGACGAAAAAATAGACCCGGAAAAATAAACCGGAAAAAATAGATACGGAAATATAAATCCCAAACACATCTGTTATTGATTTTTTATAACTCTGTATTGTTGTAACTACGAGTTGGTTGGGTTGAGTTTTTAACTCTAGAGGAGTTGGTTGGATTCTGAAGTTTTTAGCCCTCATGTTCAAAAAAGAGGGACACTATTTCAGAAAACGGAAATAATATCGTAAACGATATTCACCCGATATTTTGGTTATGTAAAGAAAGTTGTTCAGTTTTGATTTTGCAGTTGAAATTTTACTTATAAAAAAGCATTTTAAGTGAGTAAATTGTTTCAATTTTCAAGATGACTAAAAGAACACTCGCTTTTAGTGAATGGCAAAAATCATTTTGAAAAAAGCTTTTAAAAAATCAATGTACTTACTTGACACAAGTTTTTGGATCACTCGATATATATTCATCTCAGCTAACAAAATATACAAAAATAGATAATATAACTTGTAAGTTATTTCGTCACCATTGTAAATTTGAAGTCATTCATTTCTTTCTAACGTTTTACCACTTTGGGAAACAGTTAGCCAATGTGAGTTATATACATTGTGAGCTACTCGGTGTTGTGCTATAAGTGATGTTTTGTATTTTTTAGATAACATTAAAAAAAGTGTATGAGAAAATGTGGTTAGAATTTTTATATCGTAATAACTATTTTTTTTATACCGATTGCTCCTATTTCCAATTCACAAAATGTGATACATTTCATTAGATGTACTCTAATCAGCGAATCAATACATAAAAATAAAATTGCGAAACATATAATCTAACACATTATATGGCGTTTAAATTTGTAATCCCCTTTAGTTTTCTTTATTTGATACCCTATTCGACAGGTTTTGTTATTAACTTTTTTTTATTAACGTATTACTTTTTTGCTCCAAAAATCCGTCATTCTGTTTTGTCAAAAACCTATTTAAAAACACTTGAGTTTTTGAGACAAATGATACATTAAATGTAGAAATCCATTGAGCCGTTTGGAAGATACGAGGTATTAAAGAAATTTACAAACAAATATACATATATACATGTACTAGAGTGATACCCACCCGCTTCGCTTGGTTTAAAAGTAAAGATTGATATAGATTTCTCTCGCTTATCTCCTTTCTATATAACACTCGAAATAATGGTAAGGATTGTTTTACGCAGGTAAAATATATGTATGGTTTTCTATTTTTTTTAAATGTATAATAGTAATTATTCATTGAGTATATCAGAAAGATGGCCGTGAAATATTTTATATTGACTATTTTTACAGAAATCTGTAATTTATGGTAATGTCAAATGACTACTTTTATAGAAATCTGTAATTTATGGTAGTGTATGGTAGTGTATGGTAATATCTGTAATTAAAATAACTTTTAAATTTTTTTATTATTATATCTTTATATATTAAATCTTATTCTGATATATCAGCTATATTGCTGTACAGTTTCATTAAAAACAAGTCGTTAGTTTTAGCGTGAAAGCGTAACAAACAAACAAAAGAACATCCTTACTTTGGCATTTATAATATATAGAGATACAGACAAAATACGCGCAAAAAAACATAACAACTCATTGCCAGTCGGATAAAAATATGCTTGATGTCCAGTCTTCTTGAGAATTAATCATAGTTATTTCCTTGCAGTAAAAAATATATTCTGCATAAGAATATCTAACATAAAATAATGTTAAATCATCTCATACATTCCATTCGTTCACTTTAGTGTATTGAGACCATTTTCGTATGCCATAACCTAAATTTATCAGTTAAAAATCTCCCAGTTACATTTTAAATAAAAAACTTTCTCATATTTTACACACCATACAAAAGTTTTATATATTTTGATTAATTTGACGTTTTTATAACAATTTAAAAAAGATGCAGATTTCATTCATTCTATATTTGTTACGTTTTTATGCTTTTTATTGTCAACTAAAAACTCATTCGTGTTACAGAACTAAACAGCAGTCAACCAGCCTGAACCCAGCACCGTACACACATTGTGAGAGCTTGTGTTTTAAATGTTAAAATTTATGAGTGAAGTGTTTGTAGTATTATTAACTGTCTGGCAGAAAGTTATTGTCTTCCTTCTGTAAATTGAAATTGAGTTTTATAGTCCAGGAGCCAAATTAGGCCCGACCTTCACCCATCGGTTTATCGAAAGAAAGTTATTGGAACTATTGGAACTATGTTCCTAATCACACGATATTTGTTTGCTTGTTGGGAATTAAAATCAAAAAAACTGCAACAGACACCAAAAACAGACATCTAGGTTACCTAGGAAACTAAAACTTTTTCAATCGATTTAGATTGTCATGAATTTTGAGAAATACAAAAAAAAATTTAACTGTCAATTTGTATTTTTTTTCAAAATTTTATGTTTTATCATTTAAAAAAATTGAGTTGTGAAAGTTATCAGAAGTTAAAATAAACAAAGATGATAATTTAAAGTTAGTACAATTTAATTTTTATGGTATGTCATAATAAATATCCTAACCAAACCAAACGAACATAATGTACTCACATATTGGGTTGACTGCTAAATATGAAGTATGTCTTTTTTAAACTAATACCTACTACAATTGTTTCATATAGCAAAAACTAAAAGCAGCTATAAAATTAAATTCTTTGAAGAATCAAACAAGTATTTGCCTTCTAAAATTAAAGCCTTCAATTTTCAGAATAAACCTTGTAAATAAAAAAAAAGTAGGCGTGGTGCATTTAGTCCCCAGGTGCGAAAGGAATATAGTTCCTACCGGGTGTCCCACGACGTCTCTAGATTTTATTTTTTATAAAATGTAAAATATTAACAAATATCCCTGTGATGGGTTGCCTAAAAGAATGTTGTCAACTTTTAGTGAAAATACCAAATTTTTTGAAATTGTGCAGAACGAGAATTGTGAACGAAAATATGTCTAACACTCATACAACATGTAGAAACAAACAATAATCTGAAAGTGGTTAATCCTGGCCATTAGATGTAAAAATGTACTGAAAATTTCTTTTTTCGGAATGATTATAAGAATTTTTCTGTATTTGGATGCTAGTTTTCTCAAGCAGAAAGCTATTGTACTAACGTTCCAAAGCTAAACTCACCAGAGAGGTTATGTGCGTTTATGTTGGAATGGTTGTTAGTTGGAATCGATGTGCTGTAATAAAAACAAAAGTTTATATTACATTAATTATATCACAAAACTGTGTCTCATGTTTTATTTAATGTTTTTCACGTTTGAATTGACTTTATCATTACGATCAATAAACTAACTATAGATACATTTAGTTATTTGTAATTTATTGCATACCTACGTGTGTATATTGTCATTTGACATGGGATAAAATTTTATCTAATTTTATATTTATTGTAGGTAGTTAAACGATCATGCAAATAATATATTTAATATATACCTACCTATACACTTAAGGCGATATTTATTATTACATGAAAGCTTCTGATACTCAAATTACGATGAAAGTACTAAAATTAAATATTGTCATAAAGTTCATAAAGTTTAAGAAAAACTGCATAAAAATTTATGTGGCTTACCACTAACATATAACTTTAAGGAAATATGTAATAAATTAAAATTAAATCAATATAAATAAGAAAAAAGTGTAAAAAAATTCACATTTAAACATTGGAAAATGAAAAACTTACGTTAAGGTAGTTGTCGTGGTACAATATATATATACATATTATGGAATATGCGCACTGAAATAGTATACGAGCTTGTAGCTAAGTGATCCATAATATTTAAGCAAGCCTGTACTCGTGGAGACGTTACACATACAATATTCATGTGTACGTATACAACACCAATCCTAACACTCTTCTGTGTGACTCGCTACTATGTATACTCGCTACTATTTATTTCTGTCTGACTCGCTACTATGTTAAGTTGCTTATAAATTGTTGAATTTTAAACCATTTTTTAAAAATAACTAGACGATAAAAAAATTGTTTTAATTTTTTTTTTAGAATCGAAACAAATCAATTAATAGACTGTTAGTTTTCGGAAAATATCTGACAGTTAGTTTATTTTTTATAAATTAATAACTGATGCAAAAGTATAAAGAGCGTATACAATTCATGTTAAATATCGAACTTTTAATTAAATTTATCTCGGATTATAGACGGTCAATCAGATTCAAATTTTAAGGGTAATGTACAATCATGTTTTAAGTAAGTACACAAAAATTTAGAATTTTCTGATGCTACTAAAATATCGCGACAACAACCTTAATGGGATTTTTTTAGCTTAGATAATATCTTCTAACTTCAAATCATATGATGTCATTAAAATCGGTTTGTGAGTATACAAAAATATTCTAAGCAACTTTGTCTAGTAATTTTTTTGATATCTCTAACCATCTCCGACGCTAGGCAAAATATTAGAAATCGATCCTATTGGTGAATTTTTAGTAGGCGGAGTTAAAAGTTCCGATTTCGGTTAAGTATCGTAAAAAATGTGACCTGTTCCCTGAGTGATAGTTTCAAAATTGCAAATCAATATTTTTATAAAAACAAAAATATGAGGGTGTCTTCATCTAAAATGCGGCAGACTGTGTATACTTAATACAGACCGATAATACACTATAAGAAGAAATAGTACTCAATTGTTCATTAGCACATCATGTCTATAAAAATGTACTCGAAAAGTAGTCTATATTAAGTAAGTCTCTGCTTTAAACGCATGTAAATAAATCGATTTTAAAAATCACCCCTTAAAGTAAATATAGGTATATAAAATAAAATTTTAATTACACAATAAGAAAATAATTTCAATAATTATATTTAATTAAAGATATATATCTCAAGCGAACAGGTAAAGTGTAAATCGAGAAATTATATTGTGAACAAATTGAAAATAAAATATAAAAGCGAAAGGTAGGTTGGTATTCAGATGGGAGACGAAAGGGAACGAACGTAGAAAGTGGGAGGTAGAAAAAAACATATTATTGAATCATATAAATAAATAGAGCATATAAATATTTATCGATTAAAAAAATTTTTATTATAAAATATACGTTCATCATGATGATAATAAAAGACAAAAAAATAAACTTGAGATAATATTTTTGCACAAATAATAATAATCTTTCAATAACAACACAAAAAAAAAAGAAAACACGATCTAAATGAGAATGAACTGATTCTGATGATTTGTTTTTTCGTCGTCGTTATTTATTTTCTTCAATTGAAGTGTACGGTTGACTAATCAAAGATGCGTTCATTCCTTGGTAATATTCTACTAACACAGTCCGTGTTGTAGGTACGTAGTACGTACTCTGTACTCTTCATGAAGATGATGGCTTTGTGCTACAAGCTGTGGTGGATATGAACCTTAAAAATAACACCTGAAACTTTCTGGTAAAGTAAGTAAATTTAAGTATGATTTAATTGCCCAGGAGCTTCTTTGATTTCTCAGGATTAACGATTATCTAAAAAATATTTGGTGGTGGAAGCGCAGATAACATTCCATAAGAATAGAAGCATCGTTTTTCGTTGATGGCTGTGTTTTGTAGAATTATCGACAAAAATATGAAAAAAAACATTGAGGCATGGTTTTTTTCCAGGCAACTACCAGGTAGTTTACTTTTTCCAGGTTGTTTAGATAGGTTAGGTTAGGTTAGAGTGGCTGTGCTGGGGTGGGACATATTTAGACCGTTGAGAGTTAAGAGAGTTCGTTGTGATACCGAAAAAGGGTTGACCCATCCCCGGCCACTACTCCATGAACCATTTCGAGCTGTTTAAGAACAGCAGAGGAGCTTTGAAGTGGACGGACTTTAGGTCCTAGAAGTCACCCAATAGAGGCTGGCTCGAGTCCATCTCCTCATGGCAAGAGATGGGCAGTGACAGAGAAGATAAGACATTGTGTCCTCCTCCTCACCACTAAAACAGCTCCTGAAGTAGTCGTGATACACTGCCAAGCCCAGGCGTCCAGCATGCCTGCCGCCCAACCAATAGTAAGGATTGAATACCTTAGGAACGGATTGAATACCTAAGGTACGGATTGAATACCTGAAGTACGGATTGAAAACCTTTTTAATAAAATTGAGAAATTGAATATTTGAGGGAACAAAAATTCGTTTTTTCCAAAAACTTTCTGAATATTTATGATTTTGATTGTCGAGATAAAAACAATAATGTTAAGATCAGAAAGTCAAAATACATCATCTACCTGCCTCATTGTAACAGTGATTGTGTTCCTGTGTGTGTGTGTGTGTGTGTGTGTGTGTGTGATGTATAATGATAAAAAGGAATGGTACAATATTATTTATTTATAACCTTTTAGCATATTTTTCACACATAATATTTTATAAGATGGATGTTGAGGGCTGATTTTCTACGTGATTTCCTTCCTACTCATGTTTTTGTCACGTTCACAAGATAGAAAGCGAGATACATTATGTTTAAATTGAGGTCGTTCAATTTTTTTTTCTTTTCGGGTATGTTTGTGTAAAAAAAAAATTCGATCAATATGCAAAAATTAATTTAGTTATAAATGTTAAATAAAGTTTGTTAAAGTTATTTAAAAAAAAAAATCAAATTTACATTTATTATTTAATTCGGAGAATTCCTTGTGTGTTTATTCCGATATTTAAATTAATAAATAATAGTGTAGTAAGAGAAAATGTTCAGTTTCCTGCGCCAATGTCGGCAATGTTGACTAAAATATCTTGACATAAACTAATTTCC
The DNA here is from genome assembly GCF_905475395.1 of Chrysoperla carnea. Lineage (NCBI taxonomy): Eukaryota > Metazoa > Arthropoda > Insecta > Neuroptera > Chrysopidae > Chrysoperla > Chrysoperla carnea. The sequence goes on from NC_058339.1 coordinate 19,109,495, forward strand.
AATAAGAGTTCAAACCTTGAATTTATGAATTAATACAGAAAATAAGCCCGAAAATTCCCTTAAAAATTTTAGGGTACTTAACACGTGAGAAAATTTCCGGTGTGAGAATTCGGAATTTTTAAAATTTGTTCATCACTATTTGGTGTACTTTAGCGGTAGGAAAACTATCCTCCTTTTTTCATTTTCTATAGTAATGCAAAGTTAAGTGGCGATTAATGTTTCTGAAGATCTAAGGAACACGAAAAAACCATAATTTTTGAAATCGAAGCTGTACCATCAATTTTCCTCATTTTTCGGCTAATCAAGTGTACTAAATCTTAATCTTTAAAACTCACTTAACGAATATAAATTACGTACATTCATCTTGATTTTACCTTTAATTTTAATGCGCATATGTAACAATAAAGTCTTCGAGGTGAATATCAATCGATAACTTAATCCTTGTAATTCTAACTATGAAGAATTTTCTAACAGCCAACCGTGTGTTATGTGCTACTGACGTCCATAATTCATGTAAGAGAAAACTAGCAAATAATAATTCTCATCAATGTAAAGAGAGATTAAAATATGTTAGAACGAATTGTCACTTAAACCTTGTACAGATATTCATGCAAATAAATGAAAATTATTTCTGAATACTTCGCACTCGCAATACACAGACTCCTCTCGTGGAATGATTCTTCGTGACCAAATTCTCAATGGTCGTAAATGTACATACGTCCTAAAAAAAATTATCCTTTTTTTATTAAAATTTTTTACATGATAACTTTGATACTCATAAAATATATATTATGCAACCCAGAAATTTTAGTAACTATGTATTATTTAGTAACTGACAACACTTCGCTATCTGAAAGGATTCTATATACGATTGCCTTTTTTTTATTAAACATGTTTCAATGATACAGAAAAGTTTCAACATTTTAATTAACTAAAAATAGTTTGTTTTCATTTTTAATACTGAAAAACTGTTTAATTATTGTTACAAATACTGTAATAAGCTAGTTGCGTTTGTAGGATGAAGAAAAACTATATGAATGAAACATACATAGGTATACTGCAAGTATATGAAGCTTCCAATATAATATGTACACAGTACAGATTGATCCGAAGCCAAAGCATTTTAGCTTTACCTACGTGAAAAATGCGAACAAAGAAAAAGAACTATTCGTATCTGTTTGGAAGAACGTCAAGTTGTCGTGAAATTCGAAAACAAAAACTTGTTTTTCCTTTAACTGAAAGAAATCATAATTTCTAAAAAATAATTTACTATTATGCCAATTAACAATCAATTCCTTAGATATTATGTCTATACTTATATATTACCTTATCTTTCTTATTGTTTTATCAAATTCGGTGATTCACCCCTCATTTTCAAGCTTATAATGTTGGCTCTGGCAAAAAATATACACACGGTCACAAATGTACCGCTTAGGAAAAAAACAGGCTAGGCAATTTAAACAAAAAAATTTCATAAACCTGAAATAAATTTAAATGATGACGATGAGTTTGTCCTCTAGAGGACATTAGATACCACTTGATTCCATTTTGTTCTATCTTGGACAATTCGGATGGCTTCAATGAATTTGATTTTTGTCCATTGTGTGATGCTATCTAACCAAAATATTCTTTGCCTACCTGTGGATTCTTTTTCTCGCTAAAGTTTAAATATTAAAACCTAATATGCCACCGTATAACTTCATTAGGATTAGAGAAAACAAAATACTAAATTCAAAAAATATAAGGCTCTATGGTTTAATGGTATTTGACTTAAGCGAAGTATCAACATTCTACGACTTTTGGTTTTTGAATTCGACAAAGTACATACATTCATAAAAATGTACAGTTGCCACGTCGAAAATACAAAAATTAATTTTAGGGTGCTCAAAATTGGTATTTCTGCTTAAAATTTCACATCATTTGCTTTCGAAAGCATTGCCTTCTTTGCTGATGTCATAAGCAAGTAAAACCTATCAAGTATTCTATAAGCAAGTATTTTATATTTGTATCTGAAGTTCATTGAAAGATACAAAGATAGTTGCAATTTAAATAATTGATAGATAGATATATTAATGCAGGCACAGACAGATAATAAAAATTTTATACCGATGTAGACCAGATACACAAGTTGTATTTAGATACGTACAGAACCGACTCTAACCAGATAATGAAATTTACATTTTTAATAGTATCAAAATTAGTGTATGTAAAATGATTCTGTTAATACCCGGTATATGTCCAATCAAACGGGTGTCTCAAAATTAAAGAGAATATATTTTAATATGTTTATTCGAGAAAATAATTATTAAAATGATTATTTTAATATCAAGTACAAACATGGCGGTTGCATGTGGGCCACAGTATTCAATGTGGGGTCACCCCTTGCACCGGCGTTAAAGTTTTTTAATGTACACGTCATGATATTTTATTTGATACCCCACTTAGGTATAATATTCGATGGTTCTTTTTAAGTTGTTGAAGCAAACCCCTTTCAACTCCATACAGTCCTTTTTTCGCATTTAAATGTTCTTTCTCAGGCTCTATAATATCTCTGTACCAAATTTCATTTAAGTCGCTTTAGTAATTTAGACTGTGTAACAGACAGACAGACGACAGACGATCGAACACGGATTAGTAGATTTTATGGGCACCTGTACCAAAATTTACAGGTTAGTTAGTTGGTAGCATCAATATTTTCAAGAGTTAAAAACTTGGGACTGAACTTAGTATACCTTAATATTTTTCTAATACATGGTATAAAACTGGAGCATATAGAATTATGAGCTCACCATCTAACACAACTTTCGTATAGTATGTGAATTGAATAATATCATTACTAGTTTGTAGTCATGGTTTCGTGTATTCATCCAGTACTTACAATATACACCTTTAGAGCGTATGATGAGGTTGTGGTGTTTTGCTGTTATACTATTATATAATTATAATTACAATCTGATTTGGCCGGGAACTCGGGAATAACAAACATTATAATAATATCAAACCATGGAATGAACAGACTCTCAAACTAATTAATTATGAAGTTTAATATAATATATTTAAATATATACGGTATACGGTGACTTTTTCAAAAGTTCTTAGCTAATTTTTTCAAAAACGAATTGCAAATCCCTATCCCTATCGCTATTTATTATAAATGTGAAAGTAAGGATGTTTGTTTGTATATTTGTTACGCTTTCACGCAAAAACTAGTGAATAGATTTGAATGAAAATGTACAACAATATAGCTCATACATCAGAATAACACATGAGCTAAAATTTATAAAGATATATTTAAAAAAAAAATAAAAAAATTAAATTTATTCTAACATTTTACTGGTTCATCAATTATTATTATTTAAGCCATAAATTAAAGATTTCTGTAAAAATTTAGTATTATATAAATTGCAAAAACAAAAAAATTAAAACTTTGGAATTGAAAATATGTTCTTTTTATCATTAATTCAAAATATTCTACAAAATATCTCCTCTCTTATACTTGAAATAGTGAAAATAGTGAATAGTCACTACAATAGTGATTTGTTATACTTTTCACAATTTCGTTTTTAGAGAGTATGTAATATTTTACGACCATGGTTTTTATCAGACGATATTTTTACATATTGATATTCCTATAAAATTATGTCAATATTTCGATATTGAAGTTATATTTTGCTATTCTATTTGAAACATAAGTAATAAAATAATACAAATTCGTATATTAATCAAACCTGGAGTTTCCAAGGCGACGATGATTGGTCGCATTTATGGGTCAAATTAGTAAGTTTTTGAATGGAGGGTGAATTATTTCAAATAGTAATTCATGGCACATCCAATTGCATATTTATTTAATATTCTGGTCAGATGATTTTCTTTAATGGTTGCGATTGCATTTCATTGACCAGCGGTGTGGCCATTTATTTTCGACATTATTCGTAAATAACCAGAAATTTTGTATCCGTGTTTAAGTCTCTAATATAATATTAAATTTATTAAACTCATGTGAACATTACTCATGAATATTCAAAATAATCATAAAAATTTTAATTTATAAAGGTATATAAGAATACCGATGTGTGATCAAATACTGATCGCTCATGGAACCTAGTATTGACCAAGAAATGCTTCTGAATGCATCCATCCATTCAAAAACGGTTTAACTTCTTAACTCTTCTAATATCGCTTCACGTCGTTGCCATCATAATTTTGTATTTTTAATTAAAGGTCCTTATTAAATGATAGTAAAATTTTCTATTTAGACAATAGAGTGTACTTTAAATATCAATTTAAAACTTATTTGTTTAATAATTCAAAAAGCAGACAAATGAAAGTAATTGATGTATCACAAAATTTCTATACAATTTTATTTTTGTTCTTTCATGCTTTCAAAATATATCACAAGATTTCTTTACAATTTTATTTTGTACATATTTTCGTTTAAAGAAATTACATATTGATTGAAGAGCTTTGTGAATAAATTCATTATTAAACATTCATATTTTATAGATATTAGTTTGATTCTTGTCAAAAACAAATCTTAAAATTACAATTTCCTAAAATTGTTAAACAAAATTCTGTCGAATATAGAATAATAATTTTGAACAATAAACGTCTTTGTAAACAATCTAATATAAATGCGGGATAAAATCCAATTAAAATTATGATAACATTGATGAAATCATAACGACACACACATACTCACTCATAGACATTCTCACACGTACATCACGCTCACTGACACACATACACACACACACACACACACACACACACACACATAAAATATTGTGGATCATGTAATAATTTAGCTTTTACAAAGAATTCATTAACAATCATCGTTTGATTTTCATTTTGTATGTTATAAAGTACTTGATACTTAAACTGAATAATATATTTAGTACCAAATTATGTTATTATGTTCAAATACCACCCATAGGTTAGAAGGATGCCTGTGTTGTTTTGTGGCCTTCCTTTTAAAATCATATTTTAACAATCAATAATTAAAATTTCAATTTTTATTATATTTTATGTCTCACCCAATCAGCGACATGAAAAGGAAGATTGAAGACCTTAATTACGAAGGAAAAAAGATGGTATTGAAAATTAACATAAGAAAAACTAAAGAGACAAATTCACGGCAAACATCAAGTATAATTCTTGAAGAAATTGAACAAGTAGACCAGTTTCAATATTTAAGCAACATCGTTAACAAACAAGGGGGGTCCGATGACGATGTAGCTCAAATAATTAAAAAAAGGCAAAAAGAGCCTTCACACAAACAAGAAACATCTGGACATGTAAGGACCTAAGAATCAAGATAAAACTCTTTTTGAAGCAAATGTAAAGTCAGTACTACTCTACGGTTGCTAAACATGGAGAGTTACTAAAACCATCTCTAGCAAAATACAGACATTTATTAACAACTGTCTTAGAAAAATACTAAACATATTTTGGCCAAATACGATATCCAATGTTAACCTGTGGAAGAAAACAAATCAAACATCTATAGTCGTCATCAAGCATAGGAAGTTTGGCTGGATCGGTCATACGCTAAGAAAACCCTCTGAAGACATCAGCCGCCAGGCACTCGATTGGAATCCACAAGGTAGGAGAAAACCGGGGAGACCTCGCATCACCTGGCGAAGAACCGTAGAAAAAGAGGCAGAACTGGAAGACAAATCTGGAGTGAAGTCAAGAGTCTGGCCCCCAATCGTGTTCGCTGGAGATCCTTTGTTGCGGCCCTCTAGGGATTAAAGGAATTAAGTCAAGTCTTGTCATTTTTATTAGGAGCTACGTTATAGTCCGGGAGATGCTGTTAGTTCTATTTGACGTTTTGCAATCTTGCAGCGTTCTTCAGGGAGGGAATGTGAACCTGCAAAATTGAAATAAATCCGTGGAGGTTTAACTAAACGGCTAATTAAGCGATTTGACTGTGACACATACATTTGTGTAAATTTTAATAATTTATAGACATTTATATAAATAAATACAAAATATTATATTATTTATATCTACGGTTAATAATAATAGCAAACCAATATAATTATTGTTATTATTATTGTAAATGAATGGAAAATACGAATCCGTCTATCTACCTTTGAATGAGTGACTCGTGCGTTGTGATGTTTCACCTGCATCATACCATTTAGATTCAAATTCAAAATTAGATAAAAGGATATACGTACAGGTATATACAATGCGTTTACTTCTTGATTGCTTTATTAAAGAATCATAATTCATCAAGGGGTAGATTTCTTGTAAAAAAAAAATCATAAAATATGAATTCTTATAAGAAATGACATGCATATCATAAAGGTAACCATACAAGTAATTTCCCTACAAAAACTATACCTAAACATCAAAGTGGTGTTTTTTGGACAAAATTTGAGTTTGCTAGACCATCTACTACATTGTAACTATATAGTCCAGAGAAATCAGACAATAAAAAAATCGATCTGATCAGCGGAATTATCTTTTTTAGGATGCAAGAAAGAAATGACCTATGAATTTGCACGTGTATCAAGTTTGCACTCGAAATTTAACTCGTATTATTAAAAACTGTTTTTAACATCCATTTACATAGTTCGATGGAAACAAAAATTGAAAAAAGTTATTTTGTTTAACTGGAAATACGTGTTCAGTAATATTTATCATCGTTTTCCGAGAAATTATGTAACGGTGTCTAACTATCAGACTGCGTACACAGAGCTTCTTGAGGATTGTATATTTAGAGAAATTTTCTGAAGATTTGTAAACTGTGCGTGCACTGAAAATGCTTCATCGTACCTTTAGCTTAGCAAGTTTTTGTTGCTTTGGTGTGTGTTCGATCTATATTTATTGATTTATTAAATATAGAATCTTAACTTCCAACCACTCCCAATATTATAATAACAAAAATCACTTCAGACAACATAAAAATAAACGTACTGCATTAATATGATTCGTTGATGTAATTAATGATTTTGTATAATTAATTTTTAATCATAAAATTATTATTTTATTATAAATAAATTAATTATTTTAATATATATTTTGATTTAATTCGAAACATATTTTCGACAATTGGATAATATTAATATTTAGCAATATTTTGAACGAAAATTTCTATATGTGCATGTTTTTATTTTATTTCAATTTTAATCAAAACTTTTATAGATACATTGAAACGCTACAATTTTTTATTACAACTTTAGTGATTTCATAAAAAAATAATATAACATTTTTAAGATAGGTACGGTCATATTTCTATAAAGATCGTTATTCTTTGAAAATTCAAAATTGTACTTTCCTGGCTAAATACACGTTTGATTAAGTCCTTGTGTTATTACTTAGACCATCCTGTATTTTAAAAATTTAAACTCAACCTAAATTCAGAGATTAAGAAAACAGATTTTTAATACCGATCTGCTATATAAAAAGAAATGTTTGAATACACTTGTTCAAAGGTACTAAATGAAGTAAAGCATTTAGCCGCAGGATAAATTCGATAAATACATATAGGTATACATGTTTTTTTTTGCTTTTTATATATATTGCTTATAACATCAAAACGAATAATAAAAAAGATTATACATATATTTTTTTTATAATTCAAATAAAATAAAAGTGATTTTATAATATTTAACTTGGAATATGTTTACATAATGAGAATAAGTTAATATACATTAAGATAATATTTTCTGTTTTAAAAAATAACAAAAACTTTAAGATTCGTATAACATATAATAGAGGATATACCATATACATTAAATATTTACTAAAACAATCATCTTAGGTATATTTTTAATGTTAAGATACAGAAAAATACTTAAAAATGTAAGAAATATACAGAAAACACTCTTTTCCCATACCTGCTTTGGTGGGTTTAAAGTACTGCATGAAACATCATGAAACTTGAAATTGTTAAATAGAAGCAACTTTCAAGAAGCGTTATGACGTCTGGAAACCGGATTTTCTGGTATTTTAAACCGTTTCCAGAATATGAGATAAATAACAGCACATGAAAAAAAATTTTCCGTACCGTTTCACTATTTTTGATTATTAATTTGTTATATTTATCCCTTTTTTTAAATTATACTTTGAAAAGAAGTTTCTTGACTTTTTTGATCGAACAAGTGAAATTTTCAAAATATGAAAACCTTCAACAAATTTTTCGGATATAGAACCCTAAATTTGCTTTTAAAACATATCTAAAGACACTCTTCATTAAAATACCTTTTTCCTGGGAGCCTTCTACAAACTGAATCGATTTTGAGAATCATCGCCTATTTTTTAGTTGTTCCAGATACGGAACCCTAAACTCGCACTGGAAGCATAGCTAAGAACACTGTTCATTAAATTTTCTTTCAAATGAAACAAAAATATCAACATTTTTTTACTGTTTAGGCGCTACGATGCCATAGACAGACAGACAGATACACACAAATGGCGGTCAAACTTATAACACCCCATTTTTTAGTTCGGATTTTAAAAGTCGACGGAAATACTCCGCTATTGGAAATCGCTGTGAACAATTATGGAGAGTTATGTACCGAAATATGTATCGACTCTTTATGACGACTCGAAACATATATTGCCTGTCCAAACAAATAGGGAAATTCATAATTTTTGTTTTTTTTTTGCTTTAACAAAAGTTTATTCAAGTGCTGACAAAGCAGACAGAAATTATTTTTCAAAAAACTATAAAAACAACATGATAAAACCCATTTTGAATTTGATAGTGTCTCTTTCTATCAAAACAGAATTAGGCAGGGGGGTCTTATGGCAAACTTAGTATATGACATCAAATATTATGTTCTATCTCTGTCTAATATCTGTCTAATTTGAAGTTTAAAATGCTTACATTATCTGTATTCCTTTGCCGATTTTAATTATAACTTCACTCCTTATCATTTCTTTTGCGGTATTTTCATATTTTGTTACTAAATGAGAAAAAATTTTCATGAATATTCCCTATTGGCCAATCAGGTCTTCGTTTATTTTTGGCTCCATTATTTCAAGTTCATTCTGTATAATTAATATATTTCTCCAATCTTGCCAAAAGCTTAATGTAAAAATAATTTTTCTGTTTTGTTTTATATATATAATGTTAAAATATTTAAGTGCACCAATTGTTATTAAAATTAATATCTTTATTGTGTTATTTTGTTATACCTAAAATAAGAACCCACTTCAATAAGACATAATCTAAATATATTTATATATAGGGGTTCTTTTACCTTCTTTTCTCTCATCATGTCACCCTTTATCATGTAGACACACTAAATTCATTTGTTCATATATTGAACAGAATATAGCAAAACTGAAAGTATCTTCTATATTATTGTAGTGGGCCTAAAAGCTTCTTCTTTTAACCCGAAAAACTTTTATAGTCATATTTATTGTTTCATATATTTTATGTTAAATAATGTTATCGTATTGAAACTGTTTTAATATTATTATTTTCACTTATTTGATAATGTAATTTTCAAAATGGTTATTTCCTCATATTTATATGGTTTTCTTTTGATTGCGAAAATTTCTAATATTTATATTTTATGATAAAACATATTAACTTCTATAAAAGAAAATTACAAAATTTTCAATATCATAAATTTTTAAGTACAAAAGTTGTTAATTATTCCGTCAGCACTCGTGTCTTTAGTCGCGTGATAAGGAATTTGCTCACATATAAATATTATTTAATTTACTGAGCCAATTTTGAATCAGTGAATAATTTTAGGACACAAATAAAAATAATCATAATTATATTTATTAATTATAATGTAAATATTTATTGAATTAATTATTTTCATATCAAAAATGACGATATTATACAGAAAATATATATATATACTTATTGGTTATGTACCCGTTAAAATGATTTCATTAAAGTCCACGAACAGGTTCGAAAATTTCCGAAAGAAATATTTTTTGCTTACATCTGTAGTCTGATGAGGGAAATTCTGACAAAAAAACTGTAGATGGGTTGTAATATTCTGAAAAATTCATAACTCGACAATAGATACAATTATATGAAGATGCTCTTAACGCGAATCCTGACGGGCTATTAGCTATAAATGGACTTCTTTTTACTTTTGGTTGAATGGAAATTAAACCAAAACAGATAATTTTATATGCATATTCAAACTAGGGTAGGCTTGAGTGGAATCAAAAATTATTTTCTTCTGTGTTTTTTAAGTCTTTTTTTAAAATATCACATCGTAAATTGTCTCCTTTTCTAACAGTTTTTAATTCATACCACTTAAAAACAAAAAGTTGGTAGCAATACATACTTTTGATAATCACATCATTCATTTACTACTACGAGGAACGGGGTGCGGATTAAAAACCATGCTAAAAATATTATTGAACCTTATATGAAAAACCAACCAGTTTTTTATTTAAAGCATATTATATATAAGCTTTTCTAATTTTTTCGACACTAAACCCTTTTTTACCATTTTTTCCAGATAATGTATTCAGCAATAAAGAAAAGTTTCTAATAGGAGATGACGTTGCCACTTTATACAGTTGATATTTATATTTTTTATTTAATAAATTAATTTCTAACGCCAAGTAAATGCCAAAAAATAATTAAGTATTATGATGTTAAAAATCCCGGGCGAATAGCATAAGGTATTTAATAAGGTGTAATTGTTATATACTCTCTCACACCAAAATTATATTTAGATTTATCTTTTATATCCGTAACCTAAATAATATCAACACAATCATATCAACTTTTTCATCTTTTTCTATCTATTCTCCAAAAACTAATTGTAATTCAATAATAATATTATTTATTTGAACGCCCAATGAACACACATATCCCGTCGTGACACTCATATAAATATCGGGTATCCCAAAATTCAATGAACAACGACTTATGAAGTTTTTGGTATCGATCGAACCGCATTTACTCCGGAGATAGATGAGCCGCTATGTAGACTATCGAACTCAAATTAGCTTTATCGGAGAACGTTTATCATTTTAATCTATATATAAACGAACAATTGTATTATATTATCATTTTAAAGTGGTAAAGAAAAATTGCCCTGATCCGCAACATAAAATAGGCACAAGGGTATTATTATGAGGGGTGCCTTTATCAGTAATGTAAGACTACATTGGGACTATATTGACACAAATTTTTGACTTGTTGTAAAGACAAAAAAACAAAAACAAAGAGAAAGACGAGTTCAAAAAGTGTTGATGTAGGTTCGATAACTGACGTAGGTTCGGTACAATAAATCAAAACTTACACAGCCCAGGTAAATGCTTGGAAAATTTTGCGATACTTTAATGTTTATCATAAAGGTACATTAATTGTTAACAAAATCAATTTTCAACTTTGTATTCCAAATATATATTCTCAACTAATATAGGTACTTAACAATAGTTGAACAACTATCTTAAGCATTGCCCTGTAATTTCGACCCTTCATATTCACTGTTCGTGGGTAGCTGATATTTTATTTCACAAATCAGACCTACATATAACTACACATTTCAACAATTGTCTCGTACATGAAAACCATGTTCTTTTTTTGACTTAATGCCATTATTTTCCAGAAAAGATCCTTCCGCAGCCATACAAGATAACAAACTCGTTACAATATAAACTTTGAAGGTGAAATTTAATATTATATCACAATCAATGTGCTTCTTAAGCAAACATCCAATTCATGACAAATTATAGTATTTATCTTTTAAAATTTTACTATAATAAAATACTATTTAATATGTATTTTGCCTTCAAAACAAATCAATCGAAAAAAGTATGACACGAACAAATTACTCATGAAATAAATATTTTCTGTCAAAAAGAATTTTCACATATTGAATTTAGGAGGACTGCATAGGTACGCAAATCTTTAAAAAAAATACTCCAAGCTTATCCGCTTACTGAAGCTAATCCTTACTTCGATACCATTGATCTGTTTAAGAAACAACTTCATATATCAAAATGCACTTTCTTTCATAGGGTGTCGCTGAAATAATCAAAATAATTATAATGGCTATGAAACTGATTTAGAAGTATTCCCAACTGCCTTATAATTTAAATCCGTCGAATTTTTGAATACCCAATACTTGTATATGTGTATTCAGCACAAGCAAGCGAGGCCACTGTAGTTACTGATTAAAGTACAATGGTAACATAAAATTTCATACACATATCACGTACATTATCAACAATAGTATATGTTTGAATTACAAAGTTTGTCATAATATTGTTCCCCATTTCAACATTGGCAATTATTTTTATTTTATAAAATAAAATAAAATGGTCAGTTTTTTTTTTTTTTTATAAATATAGTTACAAAGAAAAAAATAATATTTTATCAAAATAGTATAAAATTTCTGAGAATAAAAATGAATGAAGTAGATAATTTTTTTTTTCTTTAACGAGCTCAAAGATTAAATCGAAATGAGCTGTGTAATACTGTTGAACTTTGCGATTAAATGATAATTGTATATGTTTGTTTATTATAGAAGTGCATCTTATATAGAAAAATTTGTTGATTTTCTACGGATTCGTAAAATGGAACAGTTGGTCGGTAGCAAATATTTTTCTATAAACATTCTGTTGGATTTTATTCACTTTTGTTATACTCGTTGGGAACATTGCTTTTTAGTAATAGTGTACAAGTCTAGACAAACAAATGTGGTGGAAGCGCAAATAAATATATAGTACATAAGATGTAATGAAATGCGTTTTTATATGCGCTTCCACCATTTATTGTATTTAATTTTTTTTTAATTTGCTAATGTTCCGCTCTACTTCCTTAATTTTTTCTTTCATGCAAACGTTCTCCTGACAATAAATAACACATCAAAAAAAGAACTAACGAAATTGTTCCATCCGTTCAAGCGTTATTCGATTACCGGAGAATCAGGGTTCATTTTTACATATATAGATACTCGTTCAAAAGATTATAGTTTTTTTTCCTAAATTAACTATAATGGTGCCAGCTTGGTTTTGATTCTATCAAATAATCTCGATTGTGTAATTGATTCACTGACTGGTTGACACACATGCTGGAAGGATACACACATTAGCAGGATGTTGTCTTAAGCATTTGACCAAATTTTGGTACATTACGGTAAACTTCAATTTACAAACGGTTTGTAAATTTGCCTAAATTTATAATTTCATTATTGCCTTAAAATTTGATTCACTTTATTGAAGTTTTGTAGTTTATCATCTGACCGACTGAAATTCTAAATTTTTCACTAAAAGCTGTTTTTCATGTGGTGTACAAAATGATTTTTGAATGTTTTAATTCTTGATTAGCTCGTGTTAATTAAGTCATATGTGCACTTTTAAATTCGACAAAAGCTATCAAAGTTATATGGACTGTTGTTTACGATGCATAGCTTTTCCGATCGATTAAAGATATACATTGATTAAAAAGAATTGTATGAACCACTACGTATCGAACACAAATAGATAGATAGATCGGAATATATGGTTTTATTTATTACAGTTTATCGTTCGACATACACAACCATAACATAATTTTGTCGTAGTACATGGATGGCAATGAATATTGTGTACCGTTGTTGTATTTTTCATTTAGGGTACAGTGTTAATATCGATAGCTAGTCACGGTAAATCTAGTTCATTTTCAATAGATAGGTACTAGATATTAGACACGAAAGAGTGATTGATTTCACACAAATACTGAACAACATATTTTGTATTGTTTAACAATAATATTGACGAATCAAAGAACATTAATTCTAAAATTACTAGTGGAAATTATTATTATTAAACTCAAGTATTTGTTGCAATAATAATTACAGATAACTTAACAGTAAATATGCAAATATATTAATAAATTATTTATTGAATTTAGATTGTGCAAAATACATGTACAAAGTGAGGCGTGAAATACGATGAAGTTAGTTTGAATATTTATATAGTTTTTTAATATCAGTCATTAACGTTTACTTAATACTTTAAATCCTTCATTAAAACCTCAAACTGAAAAGAAAATAATGTTCCAAAACGAAAATTTTTTCAATTAACATTGTTAAAATAAATAAAATTGTCATTATAATCGGGGGACCTCTGAGATAAAAAAGTTTTCTACAGAACGGAAAAGACGGAAACTGTAATGGCAGTTTTATGAAAATATTTTCTTGTTTTCATTCTTTTAAGATGTAGTGATCGGGATTTTAGTTTTTGAACTTTGTATCGCTATCAACAGTACATCATTTTTCAAATAATGAACAGATGTTTAGAAGCTATAACGGAACAGATACTTTCTGGTCAAACACATAACCCTCGTTGTTATTGGGATAACAATATAGTTACTTTTTCATTAGTTAACCAATCGGGTTTATTTGCCTAAACTTTGAACAAATACGCCTAAAAACTAAATTTGATAGTTGATACTCAAACAAAAATAATAAATATAAGTATATAAAATGCTAGCGAAAAATAGAGTATTTTTTACAGAAAGTTATCTGAAAGACAAGATCAGCCTCAAATAGCTCCAATATCTTTTTTGTAAACGTGGCCGTTACACCGAAAATTGCTTGACCGCTTCTCAAATTTTTAAAGGGACACAGTATGAAGTTGCTTATATGAAATTCTTCAAAATATAGTCGATATTAGACTATCATTGTATCTAATATAATAGGATTATTCACCTTGTATAAATTGAATGTTATTTATTTAAATTAAATTTGAAATTGATCATTGATGTGGTTTGCATATACATTATTCTGATTGAGTTATAGTGGTTATAGCTATGATTTCAAAATATAATTAGCAATATAACCATAATTTTTTCATAATTAAAAAATATGATGATATTATTCATTTACACCTATATAATTTCATTCCTTTTAATACTTACTCATTTGCTTAATTCATCTGCTTTGAAGGAAAAATGTATAATACACAAAGAATTTAAAACTTTTAAAAGAACTAAACCTTTTTGAAAGTACTTAAAACTTATGAATGTTTTCAGCGCCAACATATGAACACTTAGGATTAATTTTAATTTTCTAGGCGAGAGAAAAACGCCCATATTTTATGTAACATAATAACATAAAGGTCGCAGAATGCTCTAAGAAGGCAATAATGTGCACGAGCCTTGTGTGTTTATTTTTCCTTACTTCATGAGAAAATGACTTAAGAACAACGATATGCGACATATAGACATGAAAACACAGACAACGAATTTCGAACCTTTTCTTGAATTTTCATTACTATTGCGTTAGTATGTAGGTACCTACATACAAATTTTGGATAAACCCTTATTATTAAATTAAGATGATTTTAACTACAATATTTTAGTTTATTCATTTATTGGTTTGTTTTTGTCTATTAAGTTTTTGTCAATTTTCGATTCTTCAAAATGTCCGCTAAAATTGTAAGTATTATTATATTAAGTGGATTGAAAATTAATCAGAATTAGGAATTTCGTCTTTATTTACTAGAATGGAATTAAGATGTATTTCGCTGAGTAAGGTACACTGCCACACTATTTTTTTAATAATATTTTGACTTGTAGTAAAGAAATAAAAAAATAAAAAATTATATAGGTAGTTGTGGTTACTATCCTCTTGGATGTGCATTGGGATATTTACTCAACATGGGAATAAAATCATATAAAATAAACATTACAAAAAGGTAAGAAACCATCTAGTCACAGTTTATGACAAAGCATTTATCAAAACGTTAAAAATGATATAACACTTTAGTTTTAATATCATTCTTATACGGGGAGTATGGGTTGGTGAGTTCTTATAGTCCAAAGCATATTATTATTCTAAAACTAACGGAAATTAAACTTTGTTTCAATGTTTTGGCAATTGAAAGGCTATGAATCAAAAAAAGCAGGTCAAATATGGAGTAGATTTTGAGTAAAAACTGTTTTTCCAAGCAAAGTCGACATCTCATATAGGCTTGCGTTTAATATTAGCCAAAATTACCCTAGAAAAAAACAAGCTAAACATAATTTTTGAGTGAGCTATAGGCCTAGCACTTAATCAACTTTATCAATGCTTTTTCGATTTCTTTTTCGAGACTTTTCCAACTTAGCTTAGAAAAATTTGTTTTCGAATAAATATAAAAACAACCAAGTTAAAAGCCATAAGAGTTTTGGTTGTATCTCTATTCTAGCACAACAGAATTAGATATGGAGTAATTTGGATAACCATATGTAGCTATGCTATATCGCTTACGGTTTTTTTCATATTTTCTTAAGAAATTTGAAAAATAAACTTTATGCCAATTTTATAATTTGCAATTATAATTGTATAATTATAATAATTTTTCTTGAAATTATTGTTTTTAATTTATTCTAAAAGTTTTAAAATTTTGTAGAGCAATTTTAATTGATTTTATACTTGTTTTCAAAAGTGTTTTACTTCAAAGTAGACCGATAGACGTGGTAATGTTTGCCTCCTGAAAATTAGATTTTGAGTATACAATTCATCTTTACGTTTTAAAGCCAAGTCAATATATATGGATCACTCATTCATTTCACTTGCAAGCTAGTTTTTGAACATAGCCTATTTATTTTGGCTTTGATTTGCTGATTTATTTCTCGCGGATAGTTATTGTAATTTTTCGCATGTATCTACAGTCCAACAATCAGTCATACTTGATTATGTGCTATAGTATTTTTAACATTCATCAAAATAACTCTGTGATATTTTCAAAATACAATATAACCATTATTAAATTTAAAAGTATTTTTCTCTCCAAAATTTAATATTTCTCTATACAATATTTGTTACAAATAAAAAAGTCATTGCTCCACTTTATTTTCTGTACAAGGATAGACACTTTCAACAAATAAATACTCTGGTTTGTAAATATAAAATACTTTTTTTTTTGTACTAAATACAATATATCCCACTACCATAGTATATTATTTGTCTATAGCATATAGCTGGCTATAATCAATATATAATATACGTACAATGGTACCTTTATCAAATATACAGGGTGTTCTGTTATTGATAGCAGAAAATTATACCATTAAATTAAGCTTTTCAAGACAAATGAAAAAGCTCTTTACCAAATTTCGATCTGAGCTCTGATTCGGTAGATGTTCTTATGGGAAAAATAGAAAGACTAATGAATTCAAAGACCTATCAAAATAATTGATTGTTTTTGATTTGATTGATAAGTGAATGATTGATTTGATTGGGTAGTTTGGGTAGACTATTTGGATATTGGGTAGATTGAGTAGACTGATTTGAATGATTGATTTGGTTGGGTAGTGAATACTAAAAAAAAATATTTTATTGTCGTTATTTATAAAGAAAACAAAAAAATTATTCACCAATACAGAGACATTTAGATGTGGGAGGTACCAAATTATAGATAAATATAGGGGGGTGATTAAATTGTGTATACATAGAACAAAACATCGTATCATTTTACAACTTCAACACAATATAAATAAATAGTGTGGTTTGTCTGTGAGTATGTGTATCTTTGTATCTATTTATTATAACGGACTATGGTCTGTTTTTATGTCCAAATTTGCAATGAATAGCATACGTTATTTATAGCTAATTTAATGATTATGACTATGTGGTTGTCGAAATGCTTATTTATACAATATGAAATTTGATCTAGGAAATTCTGGCAATAATTGAAATTTAGGATTTCGAAAAATCCTAGAGTTCTCATTTATTTTATTTGATAATACTCATACTCATTGAATGATGATTTTCGCGTATGATTATTGTTGAAAAATTCCGATAAATTCCAACTTTATTCTTTTCTAGAAAAACAATGTTTGGTTGTTGTAAATTTGCTCAGTATATGGTGTAGAAAGTATGTAACAAAATTTTTACAAATTTTTTAAAAACACATGGTATATTTAAACCTAAATATGAAGGGAGTAAAAAAAAGCTGCTGATTGAAACAATTTAGTTTTGGCTAACTCTATCACACTCTTTTTATATGACATTTGTTATGTATTATTCACATTTTTTTAGGATTCCGTTTTAGAAACATTTAAGTCTTGAAACTTTTTACTGTAGTTTTAAATTTTTTACTGGTACAAATATTTAATGCCTTGAATATCTTATGATAAAATGTTTTATTTATTTTTTTTTTTTTTATATATATCAATCTATACCAATGTTTATCTGACCGCTGGTTATACAATCTCTTTACCTGAAGCGTATACCAAATAGATATACAACATAGTAAAATGAATAGATGCATTTATCTGCAATCTGATTATTAATATTTGACGATGATGTTTTTTATATACCTAATTTCTTAGCCAATTCGTAATATACTTGGAATCGCCAAATACTCTGTCAATATATAATAAAATTTAATATATAATATTGAGAAGCATATCCTCCTCTTGCTATATGAAATCCTGAATAACTGAAGTCCAAATACAGTAATTTTAACTCACTGTAAGTTTTTATACTGAATCGCAATTTTAATAGGTAATACTGAACCATTGCAAGCAGTTTTTATGTCAGAAAAACACTATTTATTTTGCTGACATATCACTTACATGAAGATTTCATTATGATTTTTATTCAATTGGTTGTTACTCGTTAGTGGTACATATAGTATTGTAACTAGTATGTTTATTTATTTCCAATATTGGCAATAAAGTACAATATTGTGTACTTGTCATACAAATTCTACCAACTACATAAAATAAATGCTTTACTTAAACATCGTTATGAACACAGAAGATGTTATTCTGTTTGTAAATTTAACATCTTCAACCAATAATAAATTGCTATCTTTTACTCAAATATTAATTGAATCTTAAAAAACTTGTTAAATTATTTTCGTGGCAAAGAACAGTAATAGTCATACTATAAAAAACCACCCTTTGTCTTAACCTTCGCAAGCTTTCATACATAATTAAAAAATCTAAGGCTTGAATACGATAAGATAATTTTCATCCTATATAGGTTTTAAATTAGACATCCCCGGTGTATGAATATAATTAAGGGCATCTGTTTAACATTTTTTTATATTCTGGTGGCCAGAAATGTGTTTGCTCTACTAGCATCCATTTACGCAACCGTTTTCAGACGCAAAACGTATTTCATACCTAGCTCAGTAATACTAATTTCAAGGAAATAAATCGAAGATTCAGTCGTCTTAAAGTGAGCCCCCGAAAATGTTGCCAGTGCTCGTGTTTTATGTACTCCCTTTCTAAAAATCAGAGCACAGAAATTCTTTTAGGATAGATATGCTGTGAAATTTTACTGATGCATTATGTTTTCCTCTTGCAGGTTCTGAAAGATCTGTTATTTCATTAATTCGAAATTCGTATTCTCAACGTTTCATGGCCAGGACAAGGCATTAAAACCAATTTGGAAAAGAAATATGTGTGTACGTACGTACGTTCGGGGACATATTTTTCTTGATCGATATCGCGTGAACAAAAAATGATATCGACTACGTTGAGGTGTCGATCGAAGCTTGTTAACGGAAATATTTTTCGAAAAGAATTTTGTAATATTTGGTCTAGTCTTTTCGAGTCGGTTGAGCTGTTTTTATAACTTTTTATTTTACTGGTAAGTTATTCGTGTGGAACTCAAGGGCGCACCAGACACATCCCACGACTTGTCCACCAGACCCATCCCACGAAGCATGCAATCATCTTTTAGAATAATAGATATCCAACGCAAGTGCAAATAAGAACACTATAAATTTAATTATAGCATTGACTATGTTGCGACCAGCAAACACGAATTTATTCTTTCTAATTATAAAACGTGGACAATTTTCTTTGTCAAATTGAATAGTTTTTGTTTATCTAGAAATGAAAATATTATATGAAAATCAATACACATTTTTCAACAGAAATAATATTCTGTTTTGCAAAACGGTTGTGCATAAATATATTGTTATTTTAGCCAACTTTCCGTCATATGGAGGGATTTTTTGTCATTTAAACAGGATCTGTCGCTGCTTTACGCGTCAGTAACAAAAACAAGCAAAAGTAGGTATTATAACTATTTTTATTGTAAAACTTTATGCCTTATAAATTATTCAGATTCTTTTATATAAAAAAACGGATACTACAACGGATATAAATTAAATACTTTTTGATAACAAAAATATAAAAAAAATCCAAATAAAAGAAACATTAAATATTTTAAACCGAATCCATTATTTGATATATCAATTTTACACTAAAAAATAAATGTTTGAAGAAAAAAAAATGTAACATAAAAATCTAAATTTTGTGTTTTCTTCTCACAATGTGTGAGCTATACAGAGCTCTCAACTCAAACTTTATAGTAAAAAATAAAATAAAAAGAGGAAATGTGCAAATAACAATCAACATCACACAGTTGAGCCTCTCTGATGTTATCACAGAGTAGTTATACAGAATATAGTAGTACTAACTCGAATATACGAATTTCTGGAACCGTTTGGGTGCTCTGCTCTCTAGTATTACCAACAGTACTATATGTATGCTTGTGCTAAACAATACACAACAGAGAGAGCTCTGTGAATGTTGTACGGGCTACTCACTAACATTTATACAGAATCATGTATGTATGTGTTAGATACATTGAAAACGGTGTAATGGGTGCGTGCGTGCGCGTTACCGGGGCGCAGAATTTTCACGGAGCTATCTATATCGTTGTGCTGTATTTATCTCTCTACACATCCAGTTAGCTCGTTGCGCAGTCGCATTATCCAATAAAGCTCCGCGGGAGATCTTTCAGTATTCACGTGCACTTGGCCACGGGATGTTGCCCATCAGTTAAATGATATATTTCAACATCATAATTATTTAACGTCTAATCTCTAACGTCTTAGTTTTTTTTTTGTATCAGTTAATTTTACTAGTTTTTAATTTTTTTTCATCTATAATGTGATTATGAATTTTGAATTGAGTGCTTTAAACGAACGATCTAAAAGACCGTGTGCTTGTAATGTTTGTGACGATATATCGTCGTAATAATATGATGATTTGTAGAACATTTTTTTGTGCTTTATAACATATAATAGTGGTCTTAACTGGAGAAGTTTTATTTATCAAAAGGATTTTGTGATATTTTTTGTGTTTTTATGTTTTTTTCGTTATGGAATATTGTTATTGGAGATATTAAACACTTTTTTTTAACGATTTTTTTAAATGCTTGGAATTCTTCACAAATGTGTTTATGTATGGTTAAGTTTTCTCATTTTAAATATTTAATTATAATTAGAAAATATTGTGTGATGGTATATTTATATTTATTATTTATTAAATCAAGTTATATTAAATTATTTATTCAACATCAAGTTATTTAATGATTTATTAATTGGGTGTGACCTTTTTATGTTAATAAATTAATTGAATAATTTAAGTGTTTATTAATTAACAAATATATTATCATTATAATTTATTTTTAAATTTTTTATAAAATGTTAAACAAAAAATAGTTATTTTTACTTAGTTCTTTTGGATTTAAAATCTAATTGGTGAATTCATTTGTTAATTTTTCACACTTATTTTCATTTTCTGATATAAAAAGATTCATTTTCAATCATATCAATGCGATTGCGACGGGAAGAGTATTCAATTATGTAAATATGAATACAGAAACATCTCTGTCTTCTTTAGCATATTTTCTATAATTTCTACAGGATAAAAATATATTATTTTATAATCAATATCAGAAATATATAATTTAACTGGTGGTTAAAAGGAAGAAAGATACAATAATAATAGAAAAATATGATATAATCGCTAGAATTTCAGTTTTTAATGCAAACATATACTACTCATAAATTATTTTAACTCAAATTTAAACTTTTTGTTAACTCTCGTATATTCTTATTGGATGAATACGAAAAAAAATGTTTTAAATAACTTCTTCGAAATAAAACAAGTGAAAAAAAAACTTTAATCATTACGGAGATTTATATTTCAATGTTGGAATTACAAATTGGGAGACTTACTCATTTACTAACTTTTTTTTTGCTATGTTCCTGTGTTCGTATATTACATAACGCCTTCTTATGTAAAACTTTTAGGTAGACATAATATGACAAGTTTTTCATTTTTTTGTGTGGTTTTGTCAAGAAAAGATAAGGAGTAAAAAACCTAGTTTAGACTTTTGAAAAAATGAAATATATTACGGTGTTGATTTATATAAAAAAATTTTTAACAATTTAAAGGACTCTCATAAATATGAATATAAATGTTATTGTTTTTGTTTTCATGCAATTTTCTGGTTAAGAAGATTCACGAAATGTATAATTAGTGTAACTTTTTGTACTGTCGAAAAACTATCTGAAAACTTCCATTTAATTGCTTTAATGGTAGTTTTGTACTTTTCAAATAAAGAAATCCTTTTTCTGCGTGTTAATTTGAATAATATCGTTTCGATGTTTTCTTTATTTTCAAATTCATATCTAATCCGTAAAATATAGTACCGGCCGGCGGCATCATTATAGGTGCTAATTACATTGAGTTTTTTTCTTATTTATTTAATCATTTTAGTGTAGAGAAGCTATATTTGATGTAACTTTGTTGGTTTTGTACTTTCCTATTTTGGAACCGATTTTATTTGCGTAATATATTTCGGTATTTCAAACCCTTTTCAAAATTGTTTACTCAAGATGCTTTTCAAAAATGATCTCGTTGTTAAAATTATTTAAAACGAAGAAATATGAGATTCAACTGGTCCTTTTTTTAACGAAGAGGATTTTAATAGCTATACTCAAATATGACTTTTACTTTGTAATTGAGGAATAGTCATTATGAAGTTTTCCAAGAACATTCTTATACTTCAAAAGACTCAAACAAATCATCTTGAATACCTAGAAATACAAGGAAATTATGGTTAAAAAACTGAAAAAAGCTCTAAGAATAAAAGAAAGATGGATAGAGAGTAGTTAGTTAACTTTAAATATAAGCTAAACTTTAATATTAAGTGGGATGCTGAAAATTTACAGATGGACTAGAATAAGCATCCGTTTCATTGAATTTTACATTACATTTACATGTTATATTATACCTTTTTGCAAGTTCATTAAGGATATTTAAAAACTAAGACAATTTCATTAATAAAAATTTAATTTAGTAAAAAATGTCGTTAAAATCGACACAACTATTAAAGTGGTAAACTAGTTTATAAAATCGTTTTAAAACAACGAAAGATTTATTTATTGCTTGGCTCTCGAATATAACTTATTTTTCTATTGCATTATTTTTCTACAAAAGTTTAAACTGGAGACAATAATAGGGATTACAAAATGGTCTTGACTAAACCTGTTGTTGGCTAATATTTTTTTAAAATAATTTTTAGACTAAATAATATGTGATAAATATTGCAGCATAATACAGTGACCGCTGAATAAAGCTTAAAAGTGTGGTGATTATCACCCGTTACTAAAATAAAGCCTTTTATAAAGCACAAAAACATTTGCATGACTTAAAGTAGCAAATTTCAATAATATGATGAATTTTTTTACAATTGATTGAATCGGATCATCATACGCTTTTAAATATTAAGTTCTACATTCCTATGAAAACTGAAGACCATACAACAAATGACCAATTTTCCTTTTTATGTCTTAAACAAACATTTTTCGATAGATACTGGAACCTCAATAACTCGATTCTCAAGAGAAATTCATAAAATTTCGAGTTAATGAATTTTAGACTTATCAATTAGTTTGAGATACAGAGAATTTAATTGCTAAGATTAGGATATAGAAAGGCGAGATTTTATTTTACTTATTACGACGTCATTATATTTTTCTAACTACGACTTACGGAGTTTAAATAGTTCAAGATACCGAGAATTTTTTTCGACTTTCTGAAGATTTAACCGTAGTTAAAGTGTTCCATAGTATGTAGGTATTATTAAAATGCGCTTTAAAATTTATGAGTACAGATTTATTGAAAAAATATAAATGATTCTTTTCTTCTATAAATGAAAATATAAATATTTTCTCAGTAATGAAAAGTTAAAAAAATTACGTTTTGTACTTATGTGAAAATAGTAAGTAAGCTGAAGTGAAAATGCTGTTTTGCGATTAATATATTTTTTTACCTACACGTTAAAATCTATAGTGATTGTATGAAAAATTTCGCCTGCCTCTCCAATATTAATCGCAATTCAGATTTCGAAAGTTCCACATCATTGCTTATAAAAACTTTATTATTATATTTATTTTTTTTCATAAATTATAATCTGTAGACATCGTATGGAGAACAAAATATGTGTTAGTCAGTATGATCAAAAATATCAAATACTGGGTCTTCAATCTTCTACTTTAAATTTAAAACAATTAAAGTAAAAATAATTCGTTTAACTTTTTTTAAAAAATAATTAAATTTATTTATCATAATATATTTTATGTATGAAAATAGTGGTGGTTTTTTTTTACACTAGAATGACGTCATATAACACACATCGATGTGTTATTTAATTTTTTAAATGTTTAGGAGTTTTTTAGGTCAGGTTATAACAAACAGCATCACCACACCATACCACACCAAACCATATATATGTCGTCTATTTGATGTTTAGAGGAGTATAAAAGAAAATATATAGGTCACGTAGTAGTAGCAAAAAAAAACCATGTTTTATCTTTTACTCATTTGCTCATACAATACTTATTAATGAGTTCTTTTTATTTTTTATTTTTCTCTGCAATGGCATAGTAATAGTAGGTATATGTATCATACATGTACCTTACTGTGGAGTATTAGACCGTAAGCCCATAGAAAACTGAAATATCCATAATTTTTTTGTCTGCCATATCGACGATAGTGGTTACTTTGTATACGAAGCACCTTTCCTAGCAGTAGCGCTCGAGGAGAATGGTTACATACTTCCGCTTGGGAAGATACGTATGGGAAAATAAGAATAAAGATAGCCAACGAATATGCCCATTGTGTGGAGGAGGTGAGTCTAGCTGCCATTTAATATTTGATAGTCCTAGAATCAGCAAGCATAATTGGCTTGTTCTGACGAGAGGAGGGTTGACGAGCTTGGAAAGTATTTTGAATGCTATGGACGTGAAAGCGATCTTGAAAATCAGCAATTTTTTAAAAGAAATACTGAACTGAGAAAAGAGATTATTGGGGAAATTTAACTGATTTATAATCACGCCTGTGATACTATCGATATTCATCGAAAAGTTTTCATATCTTATTTTCATTAATTCTAATCAACTCTCCCCATGAATGATTTTTTTCAGGCCAGCTTATACCATTATTTTCGTAATAAAATTATCTTCTAATTCCAATTTTGATTGGTTAACAGATCGAAGCACTTAAATATATTGGTTTACCTGTTCATAATGTTGAACAGATCTACTAATCGAATCGAATATTAACTAATCGAAATTGGTATAAAAAGAAAGATAGTTCAATTACGAAAATAATAGCATAGCCTTGACCGCAGAAAACTTTTCATAAAAAATTGATTAAAATTGATTTAGCTATCTGAGGCGTGTTTATAAATCAATTAAATTTCTTAAAAAAGTATGTAATCAAATGGATGAAGTTTAACCTTATCCATTTTTAACCTTCTATAATTGTTAGACAAAATGAATCACGGAAAATTTGCTTCATTTTGGGTTCACGGTCTATACATACTGTAACATTCCACATAGAAATATAACATCATATTTGTTAGGAGTTTTTGTGAGAGAGAAGTAAAAATACATATTGATTTTCTTTGAAAATTTTAATATTAAGTTGATACTCCTTCATTATCAAATTATGACATTTAGATTGTAAGATCATGGCAGGTCAAGGAGCTCCATTTACTCTCTTTGCCTCTCGGAAGATCTAAAAGTATGTCAATTTAGATCAAAATGCGGAATGCCTGTGGTAAGAGAAATTTCTAAAATTTAAAAATTTAAGAACACTCCATTAAATTACCTTAAAAAAAAATTAAAATTGGGTCATCCGCCAAGAAGTTACGATGCCACAGAACATCATTTCTTCTTGTCATGAAAGGTTATTTGTTCATTCGGTAGCCACAAATGTGCACTCTTGCCTAAACGATTTGGGGACATTAATTCCTGCAAGAACGTGTGACGTCGCTTGGGTACACACGTGTACGATTTGATTTTAGGCTTGAAGAAACATATCCTCTAGAAAGAGACGCTTATGTATGGAGGGCCATTGATAAATTATTCACTCGGTTAATGAGAGACTAGAGGGACATAGATGGGACATTCTATTCCATGTTAAATTTTTCAACTACAAAACACTAGCAAATATCAAACTTGATACCATCAAAAATATTAAAATTTTTACAATTCAATGTGTTTTGGAAACCCTTTCTAAAACTTGCTGAGCTCTTGATATATAATATTTCAGCAGTTAAATTAAAATCTTTCGTTTTCTCTTATAGAAAAAATGTATTGCACTATATTTTTTAGTGCAAATGAACGATATAAGAATTATACGCTCAGTATGTGCTTTATATAGAAAATTATTAAATTTGACTTCACCTAAGTGGAAACAACCTTTTAACTAAGAGGCAAATATTGTTTTCATTGAATTTTAAAAACAAAACAAAATTATTTTTATTTGTTTTTTAATTTTAAGTATATTTCTGGATATATATATCTCTAATACCTTGGAGGAATATGTTAAATATAATAAAAAATAATTAATTTTTTTTATCTTATCCTCTTCTTACGAAGATAACGGAACTTTGATCTTCGTTAACAGATTTTTTTTAATTATTCAAAAAAATTTTTCTATTTTAAGATAAAATAAAACACTTGAACGCCGTATATTCGTAGAACTAATCAATTACAAAATGCTATAAATACTATAAATATTGTTTGAAGTGAAAAATCAGAATCCATAATTTTTTTTTAGAAAAGCTGTTGGGTTTTTTAATATTTGTCTAATTTTAAACCGAAATTATATTTCTGCTTTCTAAAAAGAGCCTAGTTAATGCCCCAAAACCCAATAGCTTTTCTAAAAAAAAAATTATGGATTCTGATTTTTCACTTCAAACAATATTTATAGTATTTATAGCATTTTTGCAGACCTATTTGTCTTGAACGTCTTGCATTTTAATTATATCTCTTCCTAAAACGAATAGCGGAAAAATATTTTTATGTTTGTATAAATTTATAATCAACATTAATTATTATTGAGCATAATCAATGAAAATACACCTTTTTGCTCATTGTTTTTAATTTTTATCATGTGAAAACTAAAAAATAGTTCTACTCTTCAACAGCTATTAATTTAAGGTACTTGTAGAAATGGCTTAACATTTTTCGATTCACACATTCGTGCTCTAGTGTTAGTCTAACATATTTGTATTCTTTTTTCTGAGAATTGCAAGTGTTTTCAAGTAGGTTGTCGTTCACAATTACATTCACAGCTGTTTAACCCGATGTTAACAAGGCGCTATTTAACATTACTTGGATTATCGCGAGAGTCCATGAAAACAATTTTGGACACAATACTCTGATATTAGATTTTTTTGACCATTTTATATATTATTTTTGTGTAGCTTGCTCGTGATGAAAAATATACCAACGGTCTAAAAATATATCGTTTGTTGCAAGACAGGCTAGAGAAATAATATAAAGATTTAATTTTGTTCATTATGTAATTTGTGTATCATATCTCTAATAAAATTGTCCATAAATAAAAATAAAGTAAATTACTCTTGATATTTTGTATCACTTATATATTATTTCTTCGGCCAGTTTTAAGCCACGGGTACCGCACTGCACAATAAATTGAATCGAAAAATGTCCTCGAAAGTAAAAGCGGTGTTAATATATTATCATAGCTATGAAACGCAATATTTAATTGAAAATTTCGGATAGGATTTTCGGATCGATTACAAGAACTTCTCTATACTGGGAAATTAGTAAATTATTACAAAATTACACTTGCAAGGTGTTGTTTAGTTGCGATAAAGTAGTTCTTTTGTAAAGAAATACTTTCATAGTGCCTTCAAGTTTGAAGAGTAAACTTGTGTATGTGTAAGTGTAACTTCTGGTATCAAGAGATAAAAAGAAAACCACTAAATCGATTTTATTTAAATTTACTCTCAAAGGGTGTCTCCGTCATTTAGTTATAGAACGTTAACTCAAATCGAATAAAATTACTTTTTAGCAATCAAATTTTAAAAATAAAAAAAGGGAAAGAAAATAAACAATCGAAAACGAAACTAATAAAATTGAATGTGGCTAATATTTTTATCAAAAAAAAAGAGATCTTCTATTATTCTTTATAGAGATCATTTCGATTAAATAACAAGGCATCATACCATTTATTTTTTCCGTTTCATTTAATCAAATGAACACATTTATTTACATTCATTTTTCCAAATATTTGTTATAATAACATTTGTTATATTTGTTTAAAATTCAACAAACGATAATAATTATTTTATATAAAATTAATAACGTTATTTATTGTGAATGCTCTTGTTCAAATAAATTGAATCAATGTTAATGAATACAAATTAAATTTATATTGAAAGCTATAAAAAGTAGTACAAAAAATACTTTTGAGTTATATATGAAAACCTTTTTTTTTATAGCTTAGCTTGAAGTAATATATGAAATACTTTTTTCTCCTTTTCTAATAATATTTTTTATGTGGGTTTATTTGTAATGTATAAGGTAATTTATTATAAGCTTTTATAATGGGATATTATGAGCATAATTTGAATCGGTTCGAAAATGTTCATTGAAGAAATCTTTTAGGATAAAAAGTTCTAAAAATGTTTAAATCTTTTGACAAATGAGGGACTTTCAATTGCGATAGAAAAATGGAAATCTCAAGAAGTATTATGTTTTACCTTAAATGTTAGAGACAGGCATTTTTATATTATGTTCCCAAAATACACGTCTCCCCTATTTCAGTGGTAACATCTTTATGGACAAGGAGTTTCTCCCATTTTAGTGGTAGCCTATTTTAAAACAAGGTGTTACACGCAAATTTTGGCAAATTAGCTGAATTTCAAAAAAATTTCTATTTAATGTTCATCGATCCTACCGAAAAGATGTCAAAAATAACCTAGCGGTCGCAATTTAAGTCCGATTTGAATAAAATTTGGTACCAAGAAGAGTTTTGGTAATTGAAGTGTCAAATTCGTTATTGAGAAAAACTGACTGAACAAGTGTTGAAGGGGTGTGCAAAGTACAAAATTATTTTTTTAACATAAAAAATATTTTTGCATTTTTTAAGCAAAAAATCTTGGAAAACTAAAAATGCAATTTTCGATTTTATGAAATATGTATTATTTTTTCAATCTATGAGGGATTTCGTATAGCTAACGCACTCCTTCACTACAAATTTATTTTTAAATCAGACATTAGTTTCGCTACAAAGCAAAACTTTTGCATGTATTTTTAATGTACTGAATATAATGTTTGCCAAGAAAGTGAATTTAAAGCCTAAATAACCATTGTAACCTCAATACAGTTTGTGCTAAATCAAAAAATTATTGAGTGTATAAACTGTGTACAATATCCAAAAAAAAAAAAAAAGAGTAAAATTTTCTATATAGAAATAGATTTTGTATTAAGAATAAATTTTATTTAATGGTTTAAAACGACTTCATTCATACACATATAAAACTATTGGCACGTGAACAAACTGAACATCCGCAATACAATTTACTGTCGTAATGTTTCATTCTAAGTGGACATGTTTCACGTGCCCAATTGCATTTGCTGTTATACTGGCTGACTGTAATGTATAGTTCGTTAGTTAGATATCTATAGGTATTCTATACCTTTTGAAGTTCATAACTTTAATATAGATTTGAAATCCTGCCTATGTATGCAGGAAATAGTCTTCTCAAATTTCATCAACTCGTTTTCAATATCAATTTTGAATAAGTAATTTTGTAACGACAAGTAAAGTACGGAGTCCAGTAATCCATATAGCAACAAAAATGATAGTAAAATTGAATCATCTCTAAGTTTCTAGTCGAGTGGCAATGGCGTTAACAGAATAGGACTTAGTTGGTAGTTTGATTCTCGTCAAGAAGTTTGACTTGTTTTCTTACTTTATTTAGTAAACTCCCAGTAAAGCAGTAAAGCTAGTTCTTGTAATGGGTCGCATTTTCAAAATCGAAATTTTTGAAGTGAAAACTTCTTTAGCGACGTTGGGCACTTTTTGGTAGGGAAAAATGTTAAGAGTTCGCGTCACCGACACGGTGTACGTGCGCAAGTTTATGGCAGTATATCAGATGACGTATTGTGTAACATTAGTGCTGCGTATATAACAAATACATTGAAATTCATGTAAATACAAATACAATCCACAAATCCTATGATTGTATATTAATTGTTATTTCAATTGAATTGTATTTATATTTTGTCATAATCTTGTACAGCCCGTAATATATTTAAATAATAAAAAACTAAATAAACATGCATATAATTGTTGCTCGGAGTGTCAATAGACGTTAAAACCAGATTGATGTTGATAATTTTAATTCAAATATTATGAAATTTAAAATTTTTACACTAAAAGCTCTAAGTTTTTACTTCTATCGGCAGACCCTGTGACTGTCATTTTTTTTTAATTTTTACAATTTTTAAAATCGATTCTTATAATATTAATACGGTTGATTTTTAAATGAATCGATTCTCGCCAAACCTTTTCAAGATCAATCCAAGAATCGATTTTTTTTGAAAGAATCACCTATACCAAGTGCGTAGGGTGTGTTCGTTTCAGTATAATCATCATAACCAGTATTATATATAGAATTTTCAAACACAGATATATTAAAAAATTTTTAATTAATTTTTAACGTTTGCTGCTTTTTATAAGAGATTTTTTTTTGTTAATATTATGTATTTAAATTGTGAATAATTTAACAAAAATAGAGTACCCATTTGACAACGAGTTATAATTATAATTGTTTTATGTCATAAGTTTCGAAAACAATTAAAAATAAATTCTGAATAATAAATTATTAAAATTAATTTCTGTTTCATTCATATAATTATACCTAAATGTATTGTTTCAGGTAAGATTCACTGAGCACTCGAGAGTATGGTGACTTAGACGATGGGGTCTCAGATTCGTTTACTGTTGATGGTTTTGCTACTCACCCCATTTATTCTAACTGGTAAGTGTTGAGAACACAACATAATATAATAAGTATATAACCCATTATATACACTTGTATTTTATGTAATATAGAAAAGAAATATTCGATTGCCGGCGCAGGAAATAAATATTTTTAAATTAGATGCAGCGTATGTAAAATTATTATTCATATAACAAATATGATAGTACTGAAAATTTTTTTAATGCCCGTCACTTCTGTAGCTCTTCCTGAATATTATTTTTAGTTTTGTATAGCTTCTGTCTTCACTACATTCATTTCTTTCCGCAATTGATTTTCAAAGGAAATAAAATTTAGTTTTTAGAAACTTTTTACCTAACCCGGAAACGAGGTGACTAGAAACTAATAAATAGTTATGAAGTATAGTTTATTTCATTTATTACGTTGTTAATGAAAAAAGGCATGGCTCGTTGCATGCCCCATCCCATTACGCCCGTAATGGGATCAGTATCAATTTATTAATGTATATCTATCAATTTATTAATGATTGTTATAAACAATTAGTCGTGCGACTTTTGAAAGATTCGCATTCCAAATTCGCAATCAGTGGGTCAAAATAATAAGAAATCACTTTAGCCCAAAAAGGAGTAACAAACGAACGAACCAATCTTGGCTGCTGTACTATTATTTCTGCTGCATCAATAATGAAAATACTTGATAGGGTTGTGTTGATAGCGGCGGTCACGTAGACACTTTCGAATGTTATATATAATCATCATTTGTATGTGTTAGTTTGAACGAAATAATATTTTAATGAGTGCGTTATATTATTCGTTTTAAAATGTCTTTAAACCATTCTCATTGTATGTTTTAATAATTATAATTACTCTCTTGTTTAAATATCTATTCATTTTATCTAAAATTTTATTAAGTTACGGGTAGATAGATGTTATAAAACCCAACTCCAATTAGAGATCAAACTAATATTTAGTTTTAGACATTATTATGAATGTTTCGACGATTCCTTAACCATTTGATTTAATCAAATATGTAAGAGAACAATACAATTTTCTGTGTTTGGATATGGCATTTTAATATTATATAATTATGTATAGTTTAAATTATTTTCACTGAAAAAGGAGTATTTATAAGTGTCTCTATAAAGTTTAATTTGACATTTGATGTTTGAAAAATTTACAAAATCTGTAATTTGCCATTGTGAGACGTATGAGGTCATTTATGTTGAATCAAAAATTAATGAAGTAAAAACAAAAAAGTATTTTGAATCAAAATTTTAATCTAATTTATCTTTTTGCCATAATTTTTAATTAGAGGGTAGACAAATGAAAATTTCTGGTAGGAAAATGTGGCCAAATGTTGGAGAAACGAATCCAATCAGCATTTTATGAAAATTCGCATTTAGTAGTGCCTTTTTTACGGGAGTGGGAATTTCTAATTTATATTATATTGGAATATGAACATAATATAATAACAATGGTACATGTTTGGGTTATTTTTGTTAGTAAAGGTAACTGAGAATTTGTATAACATATCCCTAAGGAAAATTACATATTTTATTATCTTTGAATAAATTTTATTGATGTTTCACCTGTCTAATTACATACGTATTCCTGGATGTGAATATATAATCAACGATACAACAATCTAAACAACACTACAAATTTAAGATAAATATTTTAAATTTTATGTTTTACATATTTCCCATTTATCACCTTCTCTTATTAAACGGACTATACCGTACTCTAAACTCATTGTTGGTAATATTCTACTTTTTGGATAACATTTCTTATTTGTATAGTACAAAAGACGATATACGGTCGATCTTCACCCATCTGATATGATGGGACATAATTTTGAAATTTTATTTTTTCTAAACTCTCCTATCATAGTTTTTCTGTTAACCAATCAAAATTCGTAATAGAAAGAAGATAATATAATTACGAAAATAATGGTATAGGCTTGCCTGGAAAAAACCTTTGATGGAAAAAATTGATTAAAACTATCATTGGAGTGCTTAGAGATCATAAAAATTTTATTAAAATATATGTCACATTTGGTAATCAGATGGGTGAAAATCGACCTTATTATACCATCTTTCAGACCATTTGTGACAAAATGGATATCAAAAATTCTTGTAATCTAAGAAAAAAGTCAAAGTTTCTCATTTCAAAAGACGTTGAATTGCAATACATACTCATGCAATAAGACACTATTAGACAAAATATTATGTCGCATTGAGAAATATTTAACACGCACATTTGGTTAGGAATCATTAAAGTGTAAGTCTTAGAAAAACGATTAGAGTAAGTCTAAGGTGCACCAGAAGCCTTACAGATTTAAAATGCTAAGTTTTTTTCCATGTAGAGCCTTTCATATGCGATTTTCCAACAGCGGTTAGATCTGTATAACATCTATTCCAATATTTTCATTTTTTATTTTCGTTGGAATAACCCCTTAATACAAACTTCTATGAACAAAAAGTGATATTTGATAACATTTTACACTGATCATAAATTTTGTATTATAATCAATAAACAATTTGTTAAAAATTGTAGCGTTTTACTTTTACAATACGTTGGGCCATAGATTGAAAATTTTTCAACCTTACACTAATTTTATTTTTAATTATAACCAACATTTATATTCCCAATATCATGTACCTACTAGTTTTATTCGAATGATATTTTATTCAATAAATATGCAGAATTGATAAAATTTTTGATTTGTTTTTTTTATATCACGTTTATCGATGCCCACATCAATAATAATGCCAAAAGGTAGAATTATATATATGTTATTTGAATATAAAAAAATTCCTCAGGGAATGAATACTTATTTTGCAGATAAAGCTACGCTTCATATATTACAATAAAATTAATATATTGCCTTTAAAAACACATTTTTATGACATTTCATTTTGCATTTTTTTTTTTTTTTTTTTTTTTTTTTTTTTATAGGTAAAGATTTAAACAGTCGTTTAAACTTTCAGCCCATTTGGTACTGATTGTATTGTCCTCAAAAATTATGAAAATGTTTATTTCCTTTTATGATATAAAAAACGTTAATACGTGAGGAATCTTTCTATCTGGATTAGGGTGTCGTATCTGCGAAGTCAAAAACAACTATTTTGAAGAGTAACTTTTCCGCAAAATCAATATATTGTATTTTAAAAGGGGATGAGAAACATTTAGAAGTCAATAGATTGATTCTTCATAATACACATTTTTAATTTTTAAATCTATTGGAAGGAAAAATAATAATTTCAGAAACCGAGTATCATAGACAGTCAGAAAAATTTGGAACACGAATTAATATAAAAGTTGCTTTAACTAAATAAAAATTTCATTGAAAAGTTGTGGTAGCCGTAATTCTGCATATCACAGCCAATTTTGTTACTAGAAAGTTCAAAATTATACGTCAGCTATAATTTTTAACCCCCGAACTAAAAAAATGAGTGTTATAAGTTTGAACGCTATGTGTGTGTATATGTCTGTGGCATCGTAGCGCTTAAACGGGTAAATCGATTCTTAGCTACTTTCAAGTGCGAAGTTAAGGGTTCCGTACCCGGAAAATTTGTCGAGGGTTTGTAAATTTTGTAAATTTCACTTGTTTTTGTAATGTATCTATCTATTTGTTCAAGCATACTTTTTAAATTAATGGGAGAAAAACTAATTTCTCGCAGTTAATACTCCAGGAGGGTTACTTAATTTACTATTTTACATCCAATAAAATTTTCAGTATCTTAATGTAAATTTAGAGCTCAAAATCTCCATTGTTTGTGCTATATAAGGCAATAGAAAACAAATTGTAGATTTTGTATTTTGGCTTCCATTTAAATTAATTGCATATAATGTTGTGACGTTAAATTTTATTCATACATTTAAAAATGGAGTTACCAAAGGGTAAAATTATATTCAAAGAGTGAATCGAATGATAAAGACCAGTCAATAGAATGAATATAATAATATATAACATTTTCATCGGTGCAATTTAAAACTACGGCATAATTTTAATATAGACTGTAGTATTTTGTATACAAATTGCTTTTAATAGAAGACTACACTTTCCATATCACTATGCCACAGAAAGGTATTATTTACATAAGCTGTGGTAAATTTGGCCTAAAGAGGCTAGACCAATAACTTTCAAATTATGTAAAAACAAGTATTAATTGATAGTTAAGCTTAAAATTGATCATATACAAATGTCCAAATATTTTATACATGATAAATTCTAGAAAATTGAAACTCCTTCCCTTGTTTTGGAACAAACATCAACGAGAAGTGTGCTGCGAAAATTTCACGAACTGGCACACACTCTTATGCACGTTTTTTTAATATAATTACAACTTTAAATTCCTCGAAACGTATTAAGCTTAGCTTCCTGAAACGCAGAACATAAAATTTCTTATTTCGATTTTTAGGCAGACAGTAAGAATTCTTTATCGGAAAGTAAAGATTTAGTTTTAATTTTTACTATTTCCATATTTATAGAGATCGTTTATTGGCTTATAAAGAATTTACGATTTTATTATCTTATTTAGACAAGTCCTGGCAGAACAAATAAGATCGCGTTCACTATAAAATCATGGGCTTATCTATGATTTATTTGGCTACTTAAGAGTTTATGCTAAAATAGTGTTGGTTAATAAAATTTTTAATTAAAAATATGACAAAATGTGTTAAAAAACTCTATGCTTTAAAAAAAAAAAAAAGAGTTAAAAATTTAATATCTATGAAACATTCTGTACAAAATAAAAAAA
The DNA here is from genome assembly GCF_905475395.1 of Chrysoperla carnea. Taxonomy (NCBI): domain Eukaryota; kingdom Metazoa; phylum Arthropoda; class Insecta; order Neuroptera; family Chrysopidae; genus Chrysoperla; species Chrysoperla carnea. The sequence goes on from NC_058339.1 coordinate 19,145,255, forward strand.
TTTATTATAAATTAATAATCATTATTCATTTTATTTTTCAATATGCCTAAAGGCTACCAATTAATTTAAAATTCATGTCGACAATATTGTAAAAACAGTTTATTTGAACAGTGATGGTAAAAAGATCAGCAAACCGTCCTACTTCTCTCAAACGGTTCCAAATAAAGGGCTGAAGGTTATATGAGTTCAAGATTTGAATGAGTTCTTGAAGATGAATACCTCGGATTTTGAAGGAAAAAAAATCCGTACGACCTTTACCTATATTATGATTTAAAAGTTGTTGACTTTAGTTGTGTTTTGCAACTTTATGAGTAAAAACAAGTGAAAACAAACAATTGACTGAGTTAATTGTTGAAATACCATGTATAGGCAGTGTTGATAACTCTGTCACATTTCACATACATACATATCTGACATATTTAACTGATATTCTCATATAATGCGCAAGTGTTGATGCGCACTCGTTTGTTTTTTTGACGTCACGTAAATAACAAAAGATACTCACTTTGATATTTATACATACTATAAAATTTGTACCTAATAAATGCCCTCGTGGGTAAACAGTGATGTTAACAAAAAAATGTTTCAAACAAAAGTTGTTTATTTTTTGGTAAGGAACATTTTTTACATTTAAACTTTTATTCTATCTCTAACGGTTTACAAGATGGGTACTACGGACCCATGACCCAATTGACCCATGTTGCTCATTTACGAACTTGACCTCACTTTTTACGTCCTAAACACGCTGTAAAAATTTCAGCTTGATATCTCTTTTCGTTTTTGAGTAATCGTGACCACAGACGGACGGACGGCCGGACGGACGGACGGACAACCGGAAATGGATTAATTAGGTGATTTTATGAACACCTATACCAATTTTTTTTTTGTAGCATCAATATTTTTAGGCGTTACAAACTTGGGACTAAACTTATAATACTATGTATATTTCATATATACATGGTATAAAAATAAACGCACCCACTGAAGAATGAAGTGAATAAATAGAATGAATCAATGCCTGCAAAACGTGTGTATGTGTAAGTATATGTGCGTATGTGTACGTGTACCAAACCAAAGGCAAGACTCTATGGCTCGGCATTTATAAATTCTTTACCCCTGGGGTGTGTGCGTGTCCTTTTTTGTGCTCTATTTCAAAAAAAACTACTCAAACCGATTATTATAAAATCATCGTGAGCTCGCGAGAAAAACGTAGCTAATTTTTCCAAATTGCCTTGAAGCTAATTTTTCCAAAATCCCTTTCAAATTAATCAACTTTTGATCTCCCGTTCTAATAGAAAACGAACTTTGTCTTTCCTCAAGGATATTGTAAGGAGTACTGATGGACAGGTTTTGTCGTAAAAACGAGATAATTTATAGTTGTTATCTTGAAAATTTTAACGCTAATTCTTGAATCGTTTAAAAATAATTTCAAGGTTTTCGAAGTTCTTCCCATCACTGTATATTGAATGAGAAAGCATACATAACATTTACAACATAGATGAGATATTATATTTTGCCGCTGTGTTTATTATTTTAATTTTGAAAATAACATTCTATGCTAGTTAAACTCTGTAATATTTTGTTAAATACTTTTAGTATTTTATTTTTATCATCACATTGACGATTAGAACAACAATCAGCAATTAAATAGGGGATAATATCAATAATCGTTCTCTTTAACTTAAGCGAGAAAGTGTCTTAATATGATGTGTTTAATTTAAAAAAATTTAAATCAAATGATATAATTTTTATTGCCAAAAAGTTTTAACGAAACTACTTCAGGAAAATAATCTTCTATAAAGTAATTTGGTTGCTATTTCAACGAAAACATCCTCCTTCTAGGTAAATGATAGTTTATCCGTCAAAAGATAAGTAATACGAAAGAGTCATTTCCATATACACCTTATAATGAAAAATTTGAAGCAAAAACATTATTCTATATTAATATCTTGCTTCTCGTTCGTTATTCAACACAACAATTATATTGAAATTAATCTTGGATAAATGGTTATCCGAACTGTTTCAAAAGCAATTTTTTTCATATTTCATAACTAGTTTCGCCCTCCGACTGATTTTTACTTAGATAGATTGAAGAAAAAAGCAGATTAAATTATTAGTGATATCATTGATCAAAAATACTCTCAAGCTTTTTCGAGAAGAATCAAATATATTCGAATTATTTAAACATTAAATTAAATAATTTTTCGTGACGTCATAGTGTTAAACATTTTACTAATTCATTTATTTTATAAAATAAAATGCATATATTTCTTGTCTATTCATGAAGTAGTACTTTTTACAAACAAACCAATGACTAAATCATGTGCTGTGTCATCATTTCTTCTTCAAAAACATTTCATTTAGAATTTTCAATAGTTTACATGAAAATTAGTCTGAAAAGTTATATCCTCCTCCAACTCGATAAAACTCAGTATATAAGGTAAATTTGACCCAAAAGGTACAAAACACGTGTGCATTTGTTGACTGGCCGAATAGTTTTTGAGATAGGGACTAAAACTGATCCAAATATTGCAATATCTCAGAAACTCTGCATCCAATCAGTGATGTTTATAATTTTTGGATCAAAATTACCCCATCCACCGAGTTTCATCAAATTCCAAAACAAATTAGTTTTTTACCTTTTGCTCGATTTTTTCAAAGGGCCCCTAAAAAAATTACAAAAAAAAAGAAAAATATTTTTAAATCTTTAATTTCGTTAAAACTCAGTATATAAGGTAATTTCGACCCAAAAAGTACAAAAATCGGGTGCGTAGAAACCTACTTAAAACTCTATATTAACCTATATCCAGGCAATCGTTGTTTGCCATCTTCTGAAGTAATTACAATTAGAAACAATTGGAGCGATATCAGTTCATAGATGCTCATTCTCATTCATATACATTTTGTATTTACTTATATCAATGTAATGTATTCAAACAAACATGATATTAAAGGGTGTTTTTTTTAGAGGTATAGAACTTTTAAATGGAATAAAACAAAGATGAGTTTTTTTATTGATATGAAATTTACTTTATTCGAAAGACAATCTTCTGGCATTATAATTTAAATACGATTTCTGGCATATGACCGCCACGGCTGGCTCGGACGTAGTCTAATCTGGAGGTCCAATTTTCGATGACTTTTTCCAACATTTGTGGCCGTATATCGGCAATAACGCGCCGAATGTTGTCCTCCAAGTGGTCAATCGTTTCGGGCTTATCGGCGTAGACTAGCGACTTCACATATCCCCACAGAAAATAGTCAAGCGGCGTTAAATCGCACGATCTTGGAGGCCAATTCACGGGTCCCAAACGTGAAATTATGCGGTTACCAAACGTTTGCGTCAATAAATCAATTGTGGCACGAGCTGTGTGACATGTTGCGCCATGTTGTTGAAACCACAAGTTCTGCACATCATGGTTGTTCAATTGATGAACGAAAAAGTCAGTAATCATCGCTCTATAGCGGTCACCATTGACTGTAACGTTCTGGCCATCTTCGTTTTTAAAGAGGTACGGACCAATTATTCCACCAGCCCATAAAGAACACCACACTGTCAGTTTTTCTGGATGTAACGGTGTCTCAACATACACTTGAGGATTATCATAACTCCAAATACGGCAGTTTTGTTTATTGACGTATCCATTCAACCAAAAGTGAGCTTCATCGCTAAACAAAATTCTCTTATGAAAATCGGGATCGACGGCAATCTTATTTTGGGCCCATTCACTGAATCTACGCCTTGATAGGTGATCGCGAGGCTTCAATTCTTGCACGAGTTGGATTTTGTAAGCACGCAAACCAAGATCTTTCCGCAAAATCTTCCATAAAGTGGATGGACACATATCCAATTCCTGTGCACGATGGCGGATAGACTGATTCGGGTCTTCCTCTACGCTACGCTCTACAGCAGCAATGACTTCGTCTGTACGCACTGTACGACGTCTCTGTGGATGCGTATTATCATTTAGAGTAAACGTGGTGCGAAAACGTTCCATAGTTAATCGAATTAATTGCTCTGATGGACGATTATGTTGACCGTAAAATGGACGTAGTGCGCGATACGTATTTCGAACAGAACCATGATTTTCAAAATAAATTTGCACAATTTGGAAGCGTTGTTCAGGCGTCAGTCTATTCATGTTGAAATGCCAAACCAAACTAAACATAAATCACTTGACAGCTGACAAAATGGCCGCCAGTTAAAAAAGTGTTGCCAACTTAAAGTTCTATACCTCTAAAAAAAACACCCTTTACATAATCAATGTTGAGTATGCATATACATTCATGCACATGCTTCACTCAGTTCGTATATAAAGTATACATAGCCTGATTATCATGAGCTTTCAATAGTAAGTAGGTATATGATGGGGGCGAGTTTGTACGTTATTGGGTCATCACCATTGATTTTCTTCATTTTTAAGAGTATATTTTTTGTGTAAAAAAATATCAAATCAATTCAAGGAATAATATTTAAAATCTATCTATTTAAAGATAGTACTTTACGCTCGGATTATGTTCTTTGCCTCCATATAAATATTGAGTAAAAATCATTTCAATCTGAAAATCCGAGGCTGAATTTTTAAAAAGTTATCAGTTGAGTGGGAGATAACTATTCGTCCCTTATAATCCAGAATGCTGGAGATAGAAAATTAAAGAGTTCCTATACAAAAGTTCCTATCTTGTCTTTTCAAAAAACACCTAATTGAAAACTATACTATCTCATTTAATTGGCTTCAGTGAAAGGGTCAAGACACAGGGCCAACAGTAACATAAAGCCTATAAATTCTATCTCAACTAGGTTTATTTGAAAATATAATTAGGCAGTTCTCCTGTTCAAGTATATATATTTTTGGTGCTGCTTATTTGAGCTTACCACTACAGAAATATAAAAATTCAGATATAAATAGGACTATTTTTAGTGTATTTTAAAATTTTTTATTAGACTATCAGAACTTTTGCTTGTTAAATGAAGGCCATTTGAGAGAAAATTTGAATATATACCCTTTATAGTGTTTATAAAGCTGTGGACGAAAATGGTTATTCGTTATACGTTTAAAAAACTTTATCATTGATGATATAATATTTAGAAACGTATTTTTTTAGACACATTAATTAAAATATCAAAGGAACTATAAATGAAAAAATTAAATTAGTTAAATTTAATTTTAAGTTGAATGTTAATTTACACAATAATCAAATAAAAATTTATTTATCTAAATAATTATATTATCTATATAAAGTTTCTATTTCTGTAATTCGGTTTGTCAAATTTAATTATGAATTTAGCACGATAATTCAATAATGTTATTAATTTATCTAATTCTGTATTTCACAAGTGAAATTTGCAAAAAAAACACTTGACCAAAGTTCCGGATACGAAACCCTAGGCTTGAACTTGAAACATAGCTTAGAAGTCTCTCCATTTAATTACCTTCATCCTTATAGTCTTTTCTTAGCCAAACCGATTTTAAAGATGCCACCGGCACACAGACAAACATACATAGCGGGCAAACTTATAACACCCCTCGTTTTAGTTTGGGATAGAAAAATTGTGACGTATCACGTTACATGCACAGAAACAGAATAACACATGGTAAGATATCGAACTTTCGGAATTTTATGAGAAGAAAATGTTGAAATGTTGCGAGACAGATTGAACATTGATTTTATTTTTGGATTCAGCATCCTAATATACATTCTTTTTCCAGAACTGTGATTATTGATACTAGTAAATATCTTATACATATTTTCAATTGACGAAGCACTTCACTAATAGCTATGTGAGATTTTGATTTTACCTTGGATTTGATAAAATACAGAATGAAACAATAATTTATTTAAAATGTAAAGTATTTTGATTAGCGTTCTCGAAAAAAACACATAAAAATTGTTATTCAAACTATATTAATTCCCATAGTTAATAAATTGCTAATTTGACCCGTACGAATTCCGCAGTACGGTACTCGTTGGTTAAAGCCGGCTAGATAATAATATAAAAGTGATAATTTACTTTCTTTTCATTTATAGGCAATTTTATTACAGTTAAAATATATAAATTACATATCAAACAAAATTAAACCATAATATTATTTCTCTACCCATTTTTTTGCCCTAAGGGATACATTTTTTAACAATCAATTTTTTTTTTCGTCATTTCGCCAGCACGATAAGTTTTAAAATGAGTGGTATATCCTGGAATTTGATAAAGAAGTAGGAAAGATCTTTCAATGAAACAGAAACACAGGTTGTAACAAAATTGTAATAAAATACACTTCAATAAAACCTTGTTTCTATAAAGAAACATTGTCTCTGAAGACCAGTTAGTATCAACTACATCAATGACAAAAATTGATAATAAAAACTAACGGTATAAAATATATTCATGAATCATTCTGTACCTAACATCATATAACTGTTATAATATAATGTATACATTTCAGTATCCATATTTTATCTCACTTCATGTTGTAAATTATACAACATATTTATTACATTTTCCACGATGTATAAACATAAGAAGACACAGTAACAGTAACTGAAAGTGTTGTAAAATACAAATCTATGGAAAATGAAAATTCAGAAACTTACTTTAATCCATTAACGTCTGATAATAAATCCTGGACGTTAGACAACTTCTTAAATTAGGTATATAATATAAAAGAATAAAATGTATATATACATCATCCATCTCTCTTACATTTCCTAAAAAGGTGGTTTGGTTTCATAGTACATCTTGTTGTACATAAGTTGGTTGCTACATTAAATATATAGGATTATATTTCTATTATAGTCTTAGTCAAATAATATGAACATTCAGGAATTATCTTTTTTTTTCTGCATAGCTGAACAACGCAAAGGAGTGGTAATGTGTTTATCAGTCTATGTATGTGTTCCTATATGGCACACCAGAGACCAACCGCGTGGGCCCATCTTGATGATTCTCATTTCAATCGATTTTTCTTAACCTTGAGAGTGCTACTGAAGCTACGGAAGTAATGAAAATTCAATATGGCGACCACTAGACGCCATTTTGTGAAATAGAATGTTGCACACTACAGACTAAATCCGTGAGTGGATTATGATGAACCTGACATCAATCGATTTATCGTAACCTTGCAAGTACTAGTGAAGATATGGAAGTAATGAAAATTCAATACGGTGACCACCAGTATATTGCGGAGAAAAATTTATGTGTGGCACACTAGAAACCAAACGCGTCGACCGATTTCAATGATTCTCTCGTCAATCGATTTTCTTTAACCTTGAGAGTGCGACTGAAGAAATGACAGTAATGAAAATTTAATATGGCGATGACCAGATACCATATTGTGAAAAGCCAAACAATGAAAATCGGTGAAATATCTCAAATGGGGTATAAATGAAAGGCTATTAAATAGACAAGTTATGTTACTGTTTTCGTAAGCGGTTGTGATTTTCCAGTTTGTAGTGAGTCCACCGTGCCGGAATAATAACTCAAAGTTTTCAGCGATCACTTAAATAAATGTGAGATTTGATTTTAAATAAATAAATTTTTTGAGTGTTGCCAACTGGATGAATGGCAAGATATACTTCATAATTAGGTTGAATGACCGATTATCCCTACTGAACGAAACGTATACAAGTTAAAAACCATTTTAAGCGAAATCAAGAGAGACGTGAATGTTTAAAAAAAATTATAAAATGTCAGATTAGATTAGAAAACAACGTCAGGAGTTTTTTTTTATGCTTTGAAAGGTTATTCTTCAATTTATTGACTCCAGCAGAATTTTTTTAAGAAGAAGAAACATAACAATAAACAAGTCAAAATATAACATACATTTGAATGTAAACCGTCATAAAATAATAATTAATTCAGTCATGAAAAACTGAGATATAATAAAATCCAGAACAACGTAAATTAAATGTAATGTGTTTAGTGGGGAATTTAAAATCACCTTTAATGACGACTGTAGTCGTTAAAATACCGTTTTTGGTAATTAACTTATACTGCCATTTAAAATAAAATAAATGAAACTGTTTTTTTACCTATATAATATATTTTAACAAATGAAAATATATTTTCTATAAAATTTTAATATTGTTTTTTTGTATTCCGTATAAAGTAAACAGAGTAACAATTTAACTTTTAACAATTTTCCTTATTATATGTTGAATAGGTCTTACCTATTCTATAGGTATGTTATATATATGTATATAAGACATAGACACACCTTTGATTAACATGGAAAAGTTTTCTTGTCTTCAAGTTTATTTTCTTTTTATAAAGCAGCAGTTTTTTGTATGATGAAAATGTAATTAAAAATTTAAAATAGTGTGTGTATGTCTTTAAAGTTATACTTGTAGAGAGAATTTTATATACCAGATGGTTGAAACTAACTGGTTTAGTTACATACATACCCTACGTGAAAATTTGAATAAAATTTATATAGCTAAACACAACTTTTTACACTTTTTAACTTCATCATCATTTTTGTATAGTGTCATATAGGTAGTTAGTTCCTTTAGATATTTAAACATTTTGTTTGAAATAAGTTGATTACTACTAATCGAATATTATAACGATGATTTAATTTTATTTAAAATTTTCAAATCATTTTGTTTCGAGAAAAATTTCCATAAAATACATATCTTGTGTATGTTGCAAAACAGAATTATGGTTTCTAGTCCATTATCGTTCGAAGCAATGGGATGAAGAAACATTTGGTATACAAAAAATGTAATAATTTCTTTTCTTAGTAATAAAAACAAGAGAAAACAAACAAATGACTGAGTTAATTGTTGAAATACCATGTATAGACAGTGTTGATGACCCAATCGTCTGATTTTTTACGTCATGTAAGTAAAGAAAGAAATCCACTCTTAGAATAGCCACACACAAATAACTGATATTCCCATGTAATACAAAGTTTTGTTGGTAGCATCAATATTTTCAGACGTCTTTTATAAAAAAATTCATATCACAACTTGAGAAATTAATTGTCAAAGTTAGTTTTTACCATTCAAAGTTAACATTTCATATACATAAACGGGTTATTAAAAGATAAATAAAGTTTTTAATTTTTTGATTCAATTTTATTTTCACTCTTTATAAAAAAAAGAACGGGTTTTACCATTCTAAGTGTTATAACTACAACATTCTATGAGAATCACATAAACTGTTATGGTAATAACAGAAATAGAAATAATAATGGTTTAAGTTTTGGTTAATGGTTAAATTATTCAATCAATAGATTAGATTTTAATGCTGATATGATTATAAAGCCTAAAACGTGAGAAATATTGATAAAGGTTTTTTATGTGAATGGTAATACTTTTATTGACTTAAACCCAAAATTTTGTTCTGTTTTTAGTATTTAATTTCTCGTAAAATTGTACAGAGAATCGATCTGAAATTTATACAGAATGCGCAGTTAATACTCATTAATGGACACACAAAATTCAGATTACGGTAACACTAATTTTGGTATCGAAACGCCTTGACTTCCCAATATGGGAAAGTTATTGTAACTGTCCAAAACTTCAAAAACACCACTTTTAGATGAATGCCTGTTTTAAGCAATTAGAAATGTTTTCTTTCATGATTTCTCGTGAATGACAGCTGTTAACGATCTCGTATTTTCGCTGATCGTTGCGTTAAAACACTAAAATGAGCTATATAGCTATTTAAATTTATTTTGTTTTGTTTAATAACCTTATGGGTTGTTATTATAACACTTCAAACATTGATATCAAGTAAGAAAAGTCGAGGTATTTTATAGAGAAAAGTGTGATTTTAAATTAATTGTATACTAACATAGAATTAAATGTAATTTTAGGTATACATTTTTATGTACGAGCGGTAGGCAAATGAGCTTTATAAGTGGATAAAGTTAATGACTTTTCATTAATATTATAATCCACTGATAAGCGAATGAAATTTACAGCATATAAATTAACTTGCAATATTGATAAATTCTTCTTTTGTATGTTCTAGATATTCTTATTTTACCCAAAAAGTTCGTCAAATAAATTTAATGTAAAAGTTTTTCTGTAGAAAATTTCTTCGTATATACACAATTCGGAAAGTTCATATTAAATGTTTTTTTTAAGTTTATTTTTGTCAGTCAAAAACAATTGAAGTTCATTTAATAACATTTTATTCATTTGACATCACCATAGAAAAGAATGACTGAATAGATGACGTTTTTGAATCATTGTATAAATTTAAGTACTCTCAGTTTGAAATAGAGAACATAAAAATTATAGTAATTAGTCTCAGATTAAATTGATACTTTTTCTGATACTCTAGAATTTCAAACGTAAATTTCTCTGTAAGTTAACAATTACCAAAAAAAATACCATGTTGATATATTACAGTAAGTTTCATTATCCATAATTCTGGTAAATATAAACATTAAAGTTTTGGTAATAGAAGCTGAGAAATTCTTGGAATTAAAATCGATAATTAAAAAGGCCTTCATCTCCTAATCTTGTCGAAAAACGCCAAAGGACTTTATTTACATCTTAGATTTTAGTAAGTAATTTATTTTCATGTTTTTTATTTCGTATGACGATTAACGGACACACATCCTGGACATAAAGTATTTATACAGAGTCTATATCTTCTATTGGGTGATACAACAAGAAGGCTGTTATTTATATTTTCCATTTCTGTTTTATTTAAAGTTGAAAATATTTTTCACTCTCAAAAAGAGCCAAACTAAAGTAAAAAGAGGGCTGTAATAAGTTTGACCGCTTTGTGTGTCTGACTGTCAGCCTGCCATCGTAGAGACTAAATTTATTAGTTTGATAGGCATTTTCATGGAGAGTATTCTTAGTTGGGTTTAATGGGGGGGGCGGGGGTATTACAGCTATATGAACAACCAAATAACCGAGGGCGATGGTCTTCAAAATCGGTTCAGTTTGGAGACGGCTATAAGGAAAGAGGAAATTTATTGGAGAGTGTTCTTAGCTATGTTTCAAGTACGAGTTGAGGGTTCCGCATCAAATATTGTAAATTTCACTTGTTATAAAATACGCAATTAGATATACAAGTATATAGAAATTTTTCAGTATTTTATGATATAGAAATTTTGTTCATCCGGTAATAAAAATGCTTATTTTGCTGAATGTGTTCGGTATATTATTAAATCAAGTAGACTGTAACAAAGACAAAAAAATATATAAAATAAAGAAACATCTGACGTCTCGTAACACATAGCAGAAATAAACAAGTACTTATTCAGTCACCCAGAACTAAGAGTTGTAGCAAACAAACTTTTTATACATAGAAATACACAGAACAACGAAAAGTGACGAGCTTATTCGTGCAAACTTATAGCATAGATGTGAAATGCACCAGATACTTGTAGTGATATTTGACAAAATTTAAAAAACTAATCATGGTCGAACAAATCTATAATAAAATATCTTACGTGAGCACCACCAACTTCATAAGATGAGATCGGGAGAATGTTGCACAAAAACAAGTAATGTCTTCTATATTTAAAAACAAGTGAAAATAAACAATTGACGGAATTAATTGTTGAAATACTCTGTATAGTGTTGAATATCAGTGCTTTGATTATTTTTTAATATTTAATAGCACATTATCATTTATGACGGGCTTTCGCCCGGTTGGTTTTCGGCTATTTTCGCAAAATTTGTATTTTCAAGACAAATTTTTTTCTGGCTTTAAAAAAGACTCTCTAGTTAAATATACCTACAAATTTTAAACTCTGCTTTTTAGTTTTTTTTTCACTTTTAGAAAGAAGGTATTCTATATTACATTATCAGCGAATAGTTTTTGAGATATCGCAATATTTGGATCGATTTTAGTCCGTATCTTAAAAACTATTCGACCAGTCAACAAATGCACCCGATTTTTGTACTTTTGGGGTCCAAATTACCTTATATACTGAGTTTTATCCAAATTGGAGATAGCAAAAATTCTTCAATTTTTTGCAATTTTTTTAAGAAGTATCCCTTTGAAAAAATCGAGAAAATCGGAAAAAAAATTTTTGGTTTGGAATTTGATGAAACTCAGTGGATGGGGTAATTTTGATCCAAAAAGAATAAAAATCAGGTTAGTTTATCGATTGGATGCACAGTTCCTGAGATATCGCAATATTTGGATCGATATTTGGGTCAAAATTACCTTACTTACTAAGTTTTAAATTATAGATTAAAAAAATCTTTGAGATAATTCAATATTTAAATTTGGGTTTAGCCATATTATAAGAAATGCTTTAAAAATCATTATTATTATTTGAAAACAAAATGGTTATTCTTCTTAAAAGCATGGCAAATTTAAAAAATTAGACTCATAAACCATTGCTTAAAGAATATCAATAGCGAAATGTTGAATATTTTTTGAGAAAAAATTTTGTCAGTGACATATCTATACAAAATCCATCAAACCTGTTTTTTCAAATTTTAAAGAATGATGACGAAACTTATGTCATTTCACGCTATTAAGAAAAATTTAGTATTGCAAGTTGAAACTGTTTTTTTCAACCTGAATGCTTAATCATAATTATAATGACTAAAATGAAGTACCTACCTTCGAAAGAAAAAAATCTAAAGGTTTGAAAGAGAAGAAGGCCCCATTATGCGAGAAGTATTATAATAATTATTGATATTATGTCATGTAAAGATACGAAAATGGGAGAACATATATTTAGATATGGGTTAAATGTAATAGGTTTTATGTACAATACGTTGATGGTATTGTTACGTGTCCTCTTCTAACAGAGACATCTAGAAGACAAGAAGACAAGTAACCGCACAAGCAGTATTCAGATACACATTTATATATCTTACAAGAAGGACGATACAGGAAAAGATGTAAGGAACCTGAAGAAGAAAATAGACGTCCTGCTGAGAGATTATAGTTAAACTATATCTATGTATATACGACTGCCTTTTATGCTACTAACGACAAACTCTTCGTACAGGATAGCTAATAAATTCCCAAATGTCCAATGCATAACATATAATACAAATATACATACAATGAGAAGGAAAAAAAACAGCAACGAAAACGGGAACTGACGGGATATTGATTATGTACAAGACTTTTCAAAAGTCACCATGGGCTTTACTTTTATTATTTACCAGCAAAAAAATACTAAAAGATGAACTGAGAGAAGAGAAAGCAGAAAGAAGACAAGGAACAAAAAAAAAAGTTATACCGAAGAACTGTCAATAAAGTGAATATGTACATTATTTTTTTGTATTATTTGAAATATTATAACGAGATAAAATGGGCGTTGTATAAAACTAAACTTGAATAAAAATCAAATTAATGGTATAAAAAAAAAAATGTCATCTATTGTGTAAAAGTTTGATTTTTTATTGGAAAAACTACGATATATTGCAAAAATTTTTGTTAAAAATTCTTTCTTATTATGTTTCTTGGCGAAATCAATTGTGAATGTCTCATAAAATATAATTTTTCATGTAAATAATTTTTAAAAGTTTATTTTTATTTTTTGGGATTGGAAGTTATTGTTGAATTTTGTAATAAAATTGTACATAATTAAGATATAAAAAGTATTACAAGTGTAAATAAGAATATAACAATTAGAAAATTATTAAATACTACACCATTGTTTAAATAAAGTAAAACCTTGGTACATTGCCAAAATTATTATTAGTACATTTAAATAAGTCTGCATTAACAAACTAGAACAGCAGAACAAGAATTGTCTAACAAATAAAATAAATATTGAATATCTTTCGTCTGTGAATATTGAAAATAATATAATAGTTTGACAGCATAGTATCAAAGCTCTAGCATATTTTGGTTTGTTTCAATTATAGTATAAATAATTAAGCACGAAAAAGCTCATATCCGAGGATGTTTTGTAACACGACCGAGTTTTAATGGAATATGGTCAAAGTTTTGCTGTCCTTCTGATGGGTCAAACGGGTCAATAGCGACCCAAACCACTTTAAATTTATATGCTATGCGTAAAATAAAAAAAAATCTTCCAAAAATTTGAAACGTGCAATTTTCATTTTTCGTGCAAGATTTTATTTCCGCCAATTTTTATATTTATTATCAATCTTTATGCGATATCGACCTTCTATTTTATAAAAATATTAAGTGCATCATTCTAAGCACAAGGTAGTATCATTTATTCACCTCGCATTCAAAGCTGTGAAATATAAATTTTGTTGATAACATGTATTTTTGCAATTGTTTTTAGCTTTTAACAAAATTCTACGTATGCAACTAGAATCATAATAATAATGATAATTTGTAAACTAATACGAAGTTATCTAATTGAAGTGAAATTTAAATAGAAAATTGTATAGAAACTCCGTATCTACACAGTTTAAACAACAAAAACGGACATACAGAACGTATTATATATATTTAACAGTCAGTATATAAACAATAGAAGGTGTCTCATAAGGTGCTTAATGAACGCTTCTACAGTAAATACTTTCAATCGTCAAATTTCCTAAAAGTTGTGCTAGTTGTGAGACTCCTTACAACTTGTAATCTATCTTAACTCGAGCAAAAACAGCTTTTTTATTTTAAATTCATAAATTTCCAGAAAACGGATTTTTGTTTTGGTGGGTATCAATTTTCTTAAACACATATTTTTGTTTTTCTTAAACACACAAAACTTACAATAGTTGCGTTCTTTCCTACAATTTCTAACTATCTAACTTCAAGAGTCTAGAGCTGAAGACTTTGACCGTTAGGTTGCGGGCTCGAATCCAGGCAGCGGCAGTGTGAACAATTATAATTAATGGGGGCAATCGAATTACATTGTCGTCGCTTGGATTAGAACGAAGTAACCGAGTCCACACCATAAATTTAATTGTAAAAATATGGATGTAGTTAAATAAATAAAGACCAACAAATAATGCAGTGGGTGGCCTTTGTTATAGGCGTATGTCAGAAAAACGGAGGTTCAACCCCATTATTATTAATATTAACTATCTAACTTCGAGTTCTTATACTTTTATATAGAGAAAATAATATTTTAGTAATAATTTAGTCTTTCTAAATAAGTATTGCATATTGATTGCAAAGAATAACGGATATTATATGTCAAGGAATGGTTATATTTTTTGCGCATATCTTTTATGTATGTATGCATGTATATTTGTTTGTAAATTGCTTTATTACCTCGTATCGTAAAAAGAGCTCGATGGATTTCGACATTTAATGTGTCGTTATATTTGTCATAAAAACCCAAATGTAGAAAGGTGTTTAAACAAACAAACAAACAAAACAATAGCAGATTTGTGGTGCGAAATAAAGTACATTCATAAAAAAAATTAACCAATCGTATCGAGTAGAGTATCAAAATAAAGGAAAGGGTAATATATAGATATATATAAATTATATGTTAACATTTAATTAGAAATAATAAATTGGATTAATAAATTATGAAAAACTCGACTCGTGTTAGATAAAATCTGAAAAAAAGAAACAAGTCAAATAATTTACACTTAAACAGTCGGGTCCCATCAAAATTTAGACTAAATCAACCTAATAATGCCCTGTGACTGTTAAAGTCGCTATGTAAACTACTAGACTTGTTTCTTTCTTTTCAGATTTTATTAAACACAGTCAGGTTTTTAATTTCTTAAATTATTTATTTTATTGAAAATATTAAACGTTTCTGTGCCACCTTATATAAACACTCATGATTATATGTTTTAATTTAGTCTATTTCTGTTCATAGTAAAATGAATGCAATGTTATATCCATTTAAATGTACATATTATTAGATTTGAAGGTTTTTATACACAACTTGTAGTTACGTATTACTAAGTAAAATTTTAGTTATTAATTATCATATGCATAATATTCAACTTGTTTAATTAAATGTTATGTAGTAATAATGTTATATTACTTACTTTAGAACAAAAAATTTCAATTACAGTAATGTATTCGCATTGTCATTGAAAAATTGGAGTGATAAATTTCCTTCACAAGGCTCACAAGTCTCTTAAAAAATTTCGAATGCTTTAAAAATGTGTATACATTTCTTTTAGATATTAGTGTTAAGCGTATATTTTTGTATTCAAAGAAATCAAAATTTTTTTTCCTATAAAAGAGAAATGTTATTGAAAAATGGTCACTGGCCAACTTTGGTCTCAAATAAAATTACCATAAGTTTCCTCGTAGCTTTTATGCTACCTTCGAGGTTAAAATAATGGGTTCTACGGACTCCAGCCTTGATTGTCCATTGTTAAGCATATGGAAACTCAGCCTATCTTTTTCCGCTCTGAGTGCGCTATTAAAAGTTCAGCTTGATATCTCTTTTTTGATTTTGATTTTATCGTGTCTACAGACAGACGAGTAGACGGGCATCCAAAAATGGACTAAATAGGTGATTTTATGAACACATATACCAAAATTTTCATGCATCAATATTTTTAAACTCAGTATATCTTAATATATTTCATATATACTTGGTGTAAAAAGTATACCTTTCGCAACTACCATTTCTCAACATGCAGATTAAGTCTTAGTATGTACTTATCAGCTGCTTTATTGATGTGCCTTGCAAGAAGTCCAGGAAACGTTCAACTCTGGAAACTTTTGGCATTTGTATCAAGTATTTGATTTTTTGAGATCAGGATATTAGAATATTTTTAAGAAGTGGTTCAAGGTGCTTGAATTGTTATTATTATTATTATTTATTTTCTCACATTCTCAATTAAAAAACCAGTTGGCCATAGCCCCGAATATACATACATTGCACTTATAATAACAAAATTTATGAATCACGTTATAACATCTTAAATAAATATTTACAAAAGTTGATATAACCGAACAAAAGTATTTTAACCGTTTTATTATGGAAACAAAAGTTTACGAATTCCCAAATGCACTTAAAAGAAAAAATTTCTATGTATATACATATATACACATCACTAAACAATATACGATATAATATTGATCAGTTTTGTTGAGCGGTCGGTCAGTAGTATAAATGGTTCCTTCTTTATTATTATGTTTGTAGTAAATTTCCCCTTTGTAACCTCTTATCCATTATCACTGACCTACACTCGACTCCCCATTGCTTCTTGCTCACACTTTTCACTATACAATCATTCATCCATTTCAAACCCAACACTGCTCTATATTTAGATAATATCTTTGTACACGATGCCAAAATATATTTGATGTTATTATAGACACGTTCAGTTTTTTGATTCAAGATGTTTTTATTTTTTATTTTTTTTGTGTTTTAGCCGTTTCTATTCTATTTTGAAAACATAAAGATTGAATGTTTTTTTATATTTTCATTGTAACTTATGATATGTGATAATAAGATTTGTATGTGAGTGGAATTTTAGAGAAACGAAAATCTAGTTTAAGAAAAATATAATAAAGGAATCACTCGACAAGATTGACTTTTAAAAATTTATAAATCATTCTAGCAGATACCCGCCTGCTTTGCTGGACAATTTCTACTTTTTATAACAAAAACCATCACGTAATTGCCCTCACCCATCCTCCCTTTTGTTTACAATTTGATGGAATTTAATTTTTGTGTGGGGAACTTTTTAAAAATGAAGTTTTGCCCATGATACTCGCTGACATTGTAACTTTCTATATGCCCAATCATTAAATTAACCTGATTTTTATACTTGTTGAATGAAAATTACTTCATCCACTGAGTTTTATCAAATTCCAAAACAAGCATTATTTTCCCGATTTTCTCGATTTTTTCAAAAGGGTACTACCTACCCCTAAAAAAAATAGCAAAAAACGAAATATTTTGATAAAATGTCCAATTTCGATAAAAGTATATAACATAATTTTGACCTAAAGAGTACAAAAATCGGGTGCATTTGTTGACTGGTCGAATAGTTTTTAAGATACGGACTAAAATCGATCAAAATATTGCGATATCTCATTAAATCCGCTCAGTATCAAAAAGTTCCGACACTCGGATTATACACTTATTTACTCGACTACAAGAAGAAAGTCTAAATGAGTTTATCAGATCCAATATAAGTACTTCGACATTTATAAATCCATTAGCTCATGGAATGAATTAGATAATAGATAGATATAAAATACTGATGTTTAATTCCCATTGTACTTTAATATTTATTTCTCCCATAAATTCGCTTTAAAGTAAGATATAGATTGGTGTTAGTAAAATATTAAAATTGTTAAGTAATTTTTAGTGTTAGAAATAAATACAAAATGATGATATGCTTAATAATTTTGGAATAAATCAGGTACATACATACGTTTTAATATTAACGAATTTAAATATTTATCATAATAAATATCTGCATAGACAGTGGTTTGCTCTGTAAAATCTTGACGTTACTGATATCAATTGCTAAAATTATTTCGTATTTACTTGAATTATGTCGGTAAGATTTATTTCTTTATTCTCATCGCTTAAAAAGGTCTAAAATATGAAGTATGTGGCAAAATTCGTGAAAAAACCGTTCAAACTTGGGACTAAATATTTCATACTCCTGACAAATGTCAATTTATGAAAAATTTATTTATTATAAAAGAACGGTATCCTGAAACTTTAACTTTTAATCCTTAGAATGATGATCGTTTTATTTATACTTTTTTGAAAATACCAATTCATTTTTGGGACTTTCCAGAAGCATCTATATACTAAATACAATAACAATAAATAGGATTTGCATAGAATTGATAGAATCGAGTATGTACCTACCGTATATTGAATTTTTATATGAAAATTTGTTGAACTAAAAATATATAACAATATTCCATGAACGAACGGGTGGCTCATCAAATAGGATTACTCATTTCGTTCTAGTGACAGCGTTATAATAAACAGTATGTATTATTTTCAGAGAATTTATGTTCACTGGAAATATTCATGTATACATTTCGTTCGGCTTCTGGAATAATAGAATTATGATTATTAAATTTTACTTAATTTCAAATTATTTTTAAGGTAGCATATTAAGGATTACATGATAAATTAGGTAAAAGGTTTAAAAAAATTTAAATTGTTTGTATAATTTAGAAAATTACCGAAATTTTTTTTTTTTCAATTTCTAAAACAGATATTGAAATGCAGCAATATATCCACCAAAAATGTAATTGTTTTCATGAGATTAGATTTTTAATTATTAAAAAGATGCTGCTAATGTTCTTGAAATATTTTTTTGCGAAAATTTATAAATAAGTAAAATAATAATTCAAAATTGTTCAAATTTGTTCGCTACTGCATCAGTGATTTCTGAGCGGTGATTTGCTAAAATTTTAAAGATGGGAATATTATATAACCAAAAATATATGAATATAACACGTACGTTAAGCACTGGTTGAATTTGACCCAACAACTTAGTGCTTTTTGGATTCTTGAAGTGTGAAACCAAAATGGTTGTTTTAACAGAACAAATAAGAAAACACAATAACTAATCTGACGTTGTTCATTGGTTTATTTTGTTGTAGAAAATATGTAGTACCATACTTACTTATGTAGTAAATATATGTGGTACACATCGAGTACGCTAGTTCTGGCAGTGCCCTATACTGTATGTATAATATAGCTTTTCCATTCACTTCATCTTTCAGTATTATACTACCGATAGGTAGGTCATCCCCATTTCGTTACCTCACACCTCAATATATATACCATTGTAAAATAAGGGTAAATGAAAGCACAACCAAGCTACTATCAACATCAAGCAGCAGCATCATCATCAATGAGAGAAGAAGCACGCTTCACATGCTTACGTTATCTCTATATATATATATATGGTAGTATAAGTTGTATATTCAAGGTGTGCCAAAAAAGCGGTCTGGCAAATAAAGAGTGCCATGCATTGGCTTCAAAAATGTAAACATATTGAGATTTTTTATATTACCATTTAAATTAGTAAGTTTACATCAGAGCAGAAGCTTGGCTAATTTTGAGATATTGAGAATAATCGAGAATTATATCAAACTAGCAGTGAATTAGCCGCTTCGCTGGGCAACTTTAATTTTAAATATAAGACCCAAATTATAGGTTCAATAGGGTTTCATAGAAATAGATGAAATGTATCCAGCAAATTTTATAAAATTTGAAAAACTCCCATAAAAGAGTTTACAACCTTTAAACGGCTGAACTGAGTTTCATGTAACTTACAATTTTTAATGAACACACCATGCCCTTTTATCTGATATCAGACTTTATATTTGATATCAGTTTCACTCCCCACTTTTTCACCCACCGAAGGTTAAAAATAGATAAAGAAAGATAGCCAGCCATGGGAACTGTCGACAAAAGTGAAAACTTAAAACCTTGGAATTACTGTGTTCACGGCCTGACCTTTAGCCTTTGGCCTGGCTAGAGCCTTCGACAGTGGAGCTTGCTGCGCTCGCATATAGCTGTAATAAATACCTATTTACAATACCCGAATAATAATAAATAAGTTCTCAATGCTATTCCTCAATACGTTGAATAATTCAATAAAAACAGATTTGGAAACTTGACTCTGGGCCTTGAAAAATTTTGAATCTTTGTTGCTGAGTTTAGGCTTTCAGCAGTTTTGAAACCTTAGAAAATGAAAAACCTCTATTGAATTGACAGCTAACACGTTACCAATTCACTTCTTGGCTTTGTTTGGGTTAGTTACTACTGAAACTTTTCTTCTCTTGTGGAATTTATATTTGAGTCATTTAAAAAAGACCAATATTATCAGTTCATTTTTTATTAAACGACACTATATTAATAGTGTCGTAAAGTGACAAAACTGATAAAATTTATGATGATAAATATGTATATTATAAATACTACATGTACTTAAAATAATATATACATAATTTTTTAAGTACCTATAAATTTCTGAGACTCCCATAATTTAGAACTTTATCGCTTTTGTTTTTTTTATTTATTTTGTCATCCTTTCATATAAGTATTCTTTAATGAAACTCCAGCTCAAATTATTTGCTCTTAACAAATATACTAAAGAAGAAACAATTTTCGTAGTTATTTTTAAATATTTCGTTGACCATGAAATAAATTTGACATGATTTTATTTTGGACACCCAGTATCTATATACATGCACATTGGTTGGAAACACGCTCCCGAGAACAGGAACAAGCAATTGCCATTAAATTAAAATCTCAACATTAATAATCTCAGGTTGCACGGGAAATTCTGATTTAATTCACTCATTCCACAAATGTCGCTTACTTTTACTTACACCCTGTTATATAGGTGAAGGTACTAACATAAAACCTGCCTTCTTCCCTTCTTCCTTGTTCCTTCTACCTACGTTTCGTATGTAATTAATGTTATAGAGAGCATTTAACGCGTCTGGTTATGTATTTTATAATAATGGTATGTATATTTTTATTTTACATATTTTTATTCATATTTCCGAATGAAAAATTATTATATTTATAATATTGTTAGGGGTATACACATACACAGTACTCATACATTGTATGTACATATATATATATATATATATATATATATATATATATATATATATATATATATGTATATATATATATATATCCTGTATTATTTCTCTCTGATGTGTTCACATTTTAGGGGAGTGGATTGCAATATAATTTTTGTTCAGCCTTTATATTATTTTGATATAATTTATTCTATTTTGCTTAATGGCAAACGTTTTGTAATTATACCATGTATATATGAAATTTATCAAGGTATATTAAGTTTCTAACGCTTGAAAGTATTGATGCCACCCACAAAATTTTGGTACAGGTGTTCATAAAATCACCTAATTAGTCCATTTTCGGTTGTCTGTCCATCTGTCTGTCAACACGATATCTCAAAAACGAAAAGCGATATCAAGTTGAAATATTTATAGCCTGCTTATGACGTTAAAAGTAAGGTTGAGTTCGTAAATGAGCAACATAGGTCAACTGGACCTATCTCGTAAACCGATAGAGATAAAACAAAAGTTTAAATGTAAAAAATGTTCCTTATAAAAAATAGACAACTTTTGTTTGAAATATTTTTTCGTAAACATCACTGTTTACCCGTGAGGCCATAAAGTAGGTGCAAATTTTTTAGTATGTATTATATGGGAATATCAGTTATGTATGTGTGTGGCAATCTTAGATTGGATATCATTCTTTATTTACATGACGTAAAGAAACAAACGATAGGTTCATTAAAACTGTCTATACATGGTATTTCAACAATTAATTCAGTCAATTGTTTGTTGTCACTTGTTTTCTACTAAAATTCAATACAAAAACACCCAATATATTCAATATTAAGCAGGAATAAAAATTAAAATACAATTTGTATACCAAAAATAATAATACAAAAATAAATTGACATTTCAATAAAAATTTAAAGAATTATTATTTGTAATTTTAGTTAGCCTATTCGTTGTGTGCGTAGTCATGGTAGGGACAATAAAATCGATGCCAGCGCTTCCAGTGAAAAATTTTAGCGTTAAAGGGGGCTGTTATTACTAATTTGCAGTTCTTTACATGTTAATGTTATAGAAATGTCAAATTAAAATTATTGTAAAACACGAATTAATTAAACTTAACGCATTAAAAATTGTGAAAATAACAAATCAAATTGCACAAATATTATTTTCAAATGTAAATTATCATAATTATTTATTTAAATTTGTGAGACAATAATATTAAATTTTCAATGTAAGTCTTAAATGCAATCCATACAATTATGTATGCATCCATACAATTCTATAATTAAAGTAGTGTATCGTTACCATGGAAACGAAACTCACGCACGTAGCGAATATGTAGTATGTAGATTGTAGTTATTATATTATCATAGATGATCGACAGCTGTATTCATTATGGTTGACATTTACATTGCAAGCTATTCAAATTAATGGATAAAAGCATGCTATTAACGTGTTTTGTAATAATTTAAGTGCAACAAACAACTAACAATGAAAAATGACCATGGCTATCCTGCACAACATTACAAAAAATTATTTTATCTCATCAATCTGTAAATTTGATTATTTAGACTCTGTGATTATAGCAGAAAGTTCCAAAAGGGAGTTTACTTTAGTTTAAGTTTAAGGTTGAAATATATTAATCTGATATGAATTTATCTTACTCATAGAGTAAGATTTTTCGCACAAAAGATGTTTCAAAGACGGCATCTTACAGTAACTTTACATTTTACATTGTATAACGTCTTGAAATTCAATTCGGATTTGTGATTAATTTGTGTTGGATTACCGATTTTCTTTGCATTTTCAGGCTTTCATAATACAATTAAAATATTTAAAATGATTGCACAGGACAAAGGGCAACTCGTAACGAAGAAAATGAGTTTTTTTTTTTTTAAATTCCGCACAATTTGTAAACATTATATTAAACGGTACAATTTCTGTTACGAAAAGGTACCGTTAAAATTGAAAAATTTGAAACCAGAACGGATTTCCTACAAGTTATACAAGCCGAAAAAATAAACTACGAAAAACGCGATATATTCACTATAAAACCATGTTTTCTTGTAAAGATTCGAATTGATTTGGCTTAGCATGGTCTCTGAGTTTTTTTATGCTCCAGAACCCTCTAGTTTTTGCTTTTATCAAACTGCTTTTTTCAATTGTTTTTTTTTATATAATAAAATTGTTTTTCACACCTTTTCGACTCTTTTAAAACAACTTTCTATAATTCGATAATTTCCAAAGTATGTTTTCTTAAGAACTACTATTTTTTTCCCTAAATCATTCACACTTGAGGCGCTCAATATAAAATACCTTCAATGATTCGGAACACCTCAAGCTTTGACGAATATTTATGTTTAAGTGACTCCTACAAAATTATTTTCTACCATTTAGTACAATAAAAGCTTGTCCTTCAAAACTATTTGTTATTTTACAAAATATTTCCGAACAAAGGGTCGCTTAGTACTTAAACATTATTTGTGTTTGTTGTAGTTTTCTTTTCAACAAAGTGGAAATATATAATTTGCACTTTATGTCTGTGGTCGTACTTAGTTTTTGAAAAATACTTAACAATGTAATTAGCATGAACGAACAGAAAATCAAAATTTCAACATTATTATTTACTAATAAATTATGTAAATATGGTTACATAATATGCATACAAACAAATTTTCGAAGCGACAACAGTGCTTGGAACGACGATTTTTATAACGTAAATAATATTATTATTGGTGTATAAGGTACACACATATATCCATGGTTGTACAAGGATGATATAACTGATGATATAAACCGCCCAACCGAACCGAATCGAACCGATCACTATATATTTATTGAAAGGAGATGAGTGAAGTGTGCACACAATATTATTACCTATTCGAATCGTTTTAGTGAAAATGTTATACCCAAAGTAGTTAATAACTCCTTCTTCCCTTCTGGTTCGTGTAATCAGATAATATCAAAGTTCCACCCAATCATTGTAATTTATCTTATATCCGTACTTCCATCGTACGATCCTACAACATCATCATCATCATCATACCCACATTCTGACCACCCGTTCGGCATTCTCTTGCCCCTCCACATACCAAGGAATGTATTTACACTAAATATATATTTATTATGTATAGAGATTAAGAAGTAAGCAAGATTGAGCAGGTGGTGGTTATTCGCCACTATTTGTCAGAGAAAGATCTTTTGGTTGTATTCTTTAAATCAAAATAAAACATTTGCCACATTTGATTTGTCTCGAACAGATTAAACAAAGACAAACTAAAAGTTTTTTCTTCCGCGAGTGTGTAATAGTACATAAAATGTGGGACTCTGCCCAAGAATCATGATTTTTAAACTTTTTTAAAAGGTAAGGGGTAGGGGAAAAATTTTTGTTTTGGAATTTGATGAAACCCGGTTGGATGGAATAATTTTGGTCCCAAAAGTCTAAAAATCAGGTTAATTTAATGACTGGATGTCATGAGAGTTTCTGAGATATCGCAATATTTGGATCGATCTTTGCCCGTATCTCAAAAACTATTCAACCAATCGACAAATGCACCCAATTTTTATACTTTTTGGGTCAAAATTACCTTATATACTGAGAGGCTGAGGGCTATAATGTAGTAGTCTTTGGTTTAAAAAGGAGAAGTTGCCTAGCAAAGCTGGCGGTTATCTCCTAGTTTATACATAGAAATGTAAATTATATCGAAAAACCGTTCCTCAAGAATACGGCTTTTGAAACTGTTATACTATACTCACCATTCTCCATTCTAAAACCGCGCAACTCTATTAGTCCAATTATCTGCTTCCGAAAATTCCCCAAATCTTGCTATTTATCCCCTTTATATCAACTTACTCACACTACTTTAATAGTAATTTCTTATTCGTTTACTCGTATTTAATCGTAGCCTCAATCACGATCTTTCTCTTCTATGTTCCCATTTCTTTTCATTTTATATAAGAAATAAATTTGATGAAAAAAAGCAACTCATTGCTGCATACACAAATGTTGTGAGAAAAGTATTGGTTATGTGTGGTACATATGAAGTGTAGTAACGTAGCAATGGGTAGTAGGTAGCTAGGTGACTAGGTGAGTAGATGAGAGTTGGGTGTTGAAAGTTTGATTAGTTTCAAGTTTAACATCAACACCCCGTTTTTCTATGCTTCTGATCATCATCGACCATCATCTTCTATCCATCTATATTATTAGTTTAATACATACAGGATGATTTGCATTTTAAACTTGACTTCACCATGTACAAGATTTAAAAAAAAAAAGTTTAAATAATTTTATATTGGAATTAAATCTGTCAAGATATTCGTACACTGAAATACAAATTCTTAATACCAACCGATATGAGGTAGTCTCAACCTCATCGCGAAATCATATATGGTAAATGGTGCCACGAATGTGATACAGCTGCCATACAGGGTTGAGTGGTGAAGTTGACACAATCGCATGAATTGTTTGTATGAAAGTAATATACTGTCTAAAAAATTTCAAATATTGTTGTTTTGAATAATATTAATATTATATCAAAATATTGAAGTGATTGTCACAACTGCATGAGAAGGTAAAAAAAGAAGTTTATACCTGCTGTCTATACAAAAAAAAAAGATTTCCTCAAGTCGGACTTGAACCTGCGACGTTCTACAACATAACCGACTGCGCTATCGATGTTTCTAACATAAATATAAAAAAATTTACAATATATTTATTAAAATGATCAATATGTTTATTTCAAACTCTGTGAACTGATAAATTCAATTTAATGATTTTACTTTCCTGGATATACTTTCTATAACTTTGTATTGAACCCAAATTTTGACAGTGGGTTTACTTAAATGTTCAAATAATAAAAATGTTTCATTAAATTCGATCTGGTTTATACAGTCATACCAATTATTTATTTGATTCGTATTATGAAAGCTAGTTCAAATTTAAATTGAACTCATCGTTTAATATTCTCAAACAAGAAACTAATTTTACTATGCAATAACACATTCCCACAAGAACTACAGTGTAGCTCTAACCAGCGACATAAGAAATACTAGACCAGTAATATCAAAACATCTAAAACAGAAACGTTAACTTCTTCAACGGTAAAAAAAAAAAACTTTTCTATTGAAAGAACGTAGGTAATTGAAAAATTGATTGAACTTATAATATAATATTGATGCATCATACATAACTTTATAATTCTATAATACATCATTTCCGTTATACCTATTCTAACATTTTTAATTAAGAATAACATGGAAATCATGGAGAGAGGTCACTCCCACTATAACTCTTTCCCTGATAATAAATAAACCTCAAGCATCTATAGTTTATGCAGCCATATGAAGGTACTCATTTCCAAGATACTCCTCGAATTGAATAATTCTAGGATCTCATGTCAGAAAGTCGTATCTACGTTTCAAAACACAACTTTGCAGGACAGCGCATTGAAGTTTTACAATTTTTAAAATTTTGCTTGTATTACCACCTGTATATTTAAGACGGTTAAAAAATTAAGTTGTTTTAGATTTTATAATTCTATGTTTAAGATTATATCTAATTATTGTTAAATTTCGGTTCACAATATTTATTACGTATAGTTAATTGTAGGGGTCTTATTAATTTGTGAATAGCTTATATTTCCAGACATTTGATTACTCCAATGGTGTATGCAGATACATCTCTCTGATTCGCTACCTTTTCCGTTCGAAAACATGTTATTTAGTTTCAAAAGGGCATATATTACTCATAATTATTATTAAATACACCTTTCTAATTCCACTGCAATTTCAAAGATTAAAGTCAGTCAATATTTTACGTACACCATAAATTTTGGCACAATATACTCCTTAATAAATGGATTGCAAAGGAAAATATCTCAAAATTGCGAAATTGGCGAATATATACACCCTTCTGACATAAAGCCCTCCGTATGAATCCACTGGAAAATATAACCATGAATGAAACATTAAATATTTCATTAAATGAGAGAAGTATAAAATTATTATATTTACAAAATGTTTGTAATTGGTTTTGAATCGATTTGTATATTTATAAAATAAAGTAATTTCATATTTTACAAATATATAGGTACTCATACACTATAATTCATACACTCATAAATTTATATAACTCATACATTATAAATCAAAAAAATTGAAAGGAATCATCCAGGAAAATTTTATTTTTTAAGCGGTTTGTGACCGGTAATGTTCTAAACACTATCCTGTTTTACTAACTACGTTCACTATTATAAAAAAACTAAGTCATCACGATTTTATTTTGAATAATTTACTGATTTTGAATTATTCTTTTTCGAACCTCCTTTTATATTAAAATGTAAATAATAATATTCCAAATACGATGATAAAGGTGTTGTCTTAGCACAAGTAAGTAGTTCATATGAATTATCTACCTTAACCTCAACTCTGAGAAATATGATTGTCGAAATATTTATAGCAATCCATTGAAAATTATTACATCAAAAAAATTATAAGTTATATATAGTAGGTACTAAGCACATTGAATGTGAAAGGATTAAAGATTGATTGCTTTATAGATTTGTATTTCTATTTGTAATTTTATTCTTTACATTCATTAAATAATCATTGCAAACTGTACCTAATGACAACTCATGAAAATCTCTACATAGGATCGAAATCTCTATATCGATGGGCAGAAGACAAATGAGGGGGGGAAGGGGTAGAGGGAAAATAGCTTCTGCTACACTATATTTCAAGACCTTAAATTCGTGTACAAAGTTGCGGGAACCATCTACTTACAAAAAGTGAGAGAGTTAGCTGAATGTATTTTCATGTAGTCTTTTCGAGTCTAAATGGCCGAGCGGTCTAAGGCGTTAAGCTGTTGGTCTATTTTTGCTTAGGTTGCGGGTTCGAATCCAGGCAGCGGCAGTGTGAACAATTATAATTAATGGAGGTGCAGAATTGATCACATTGTCGTCGCTTGGATAAGAACGAAGTAACCGAATCCACCCACATCAAAATCTAATTGTAAAAATGTATGAAGTTAAATAAATAAAGATTATCAACTAATGATGTGGGTGGCCTCTGTTATAGGCGTATATGTCAGAGAAACGGAGGTTAAACCCCATTATTATATTATTTAGTCTTTTCAATTATAAAATGATACTATGCCCGGGAAGTCAAGATTTTGAAATTTGTAGTCTTCTTTACAAAATAATCATAAAGATAATATCAAACCCACAAACAGAATGCAATCTTTAAATTGCTTTTGTCCACGTTATAATGTTTTATCAATCCGATAGTTTATTTATACATCGACAGTATGAATGTGGAATTATGATGAAACTGATCTTTATATAAATATGAATATTAGCACGAAAACAATGCAAAAATATTGGTAAAAGCTTAGTTTAATATTATATTATCTATTGATGTGGGTACATATTTATTTGTTGAGTGCTCCTTTGGGCACTATTTTATCATGAATAGATGCCCCTCTGATGACCACTCAAACGTCATCATCATCGTATCATCATGAGAATGGTATTTATATGTACGTGTGACTGTGTATGTATGTATGTAAGTTTGGAGAGTTGATAAATTCGTTTTTGGTTTTCGATTTGTTTGTTATACAGTTAGGTAATTATAATTTAATTCATTCGATTTCCTAAAAATATTTATTAGCCTTTTAATTTTTTCGATGCCTATATTGGTACTAGATAGGTTATGTGAGTACATTTTAGCAACTCAGTTTATTCACGGGAGATTTTTTAAAACGCAATTTAAACTCTGTTTCTTCTTAAAAAGAATAATAAATAGATAAATAATATCTTTACCATAGTATATATGATAACCATAAATGAGTCTGTTATGAGTAATTTTCAACTGTTAACTTGTCAATGGTATAGGGTGTATCATTTCTGTGGAAACTGTCAGAAAATAACTTATACACGAAGTGTATACCCATCTGACAGCTGTGGTCAAATAATTTTTTCACCTGTGGTAGGGTTAAGTTTAAAAATAAATGTTTTTCGATTAAACAAACTTTTAAATTTGATTTTTAACAAGAAATGTTGATATCCTCTGCTCATTACTAAGGAATAGCTAAGGAAATATAATGCATATCCTTGTTTAAAGATCAATACAATATTTTCACAGAGAAATCCACGGATTTGAGATACTCCGCCTTGGGCTGGTGGGAGGGGTTAAGTAAAAAATTTTAGTCTGACCTCCTAACTGGGTGTTATAAAGAGTACAAAATGAACCAATAACTACGTGGTCAGAAAAAAATTTCTTTTTAACGTATATACTGGAAAAAAATTTGCATTTTTATATTTTTAATATGGTTTAACACGACTCTTAATTATTGCTACTATTTTGTTGAAACAAATTAGGAAAAAATGTCTTTCATATACCAACTTTAAATAATAATATTTAAAATAATAAAATATGTAATTAGATATTTTTTGACGTATAAATTATTGTAAAAAGTCTTCAAACGATTAAATAAATTATGTTTTAAAAAAACTAATAATTATAATTTTCGCTACCATAAGGTATATCGAAAGAAAAATTAGTATAATTATCGGCTATTCGAAAAAAATATTAGCAGTTTTACAAAAAAACGTATTATTTCCAAAATGAAATTTTTTTTTAAGAAGGCCATGAAGAAGAATAATATATTTTAAGAATAATATAATTTACTGAATTAATTTAAAACATACCAAAGTTTTATTGTGCAAAATTTGAGAAACAATAAAATGTTAGTCATTTTACAAAGTACAATTGTATTTTTACAAAAATATTATTATGCATAAAGTATCCAAACTTTTGGGTAAAATAATTTTTAAGAGTGTAGGTAAAACTGTGAATTGTTGTTAATTTTCCACTATTTATTTTTTGTAAAAATTATTCACATGAAAAAAAATAAATAAATATATTTATAAAATAATGATGTTACATATGTATTATTAATATTAATTAATAAATATTATATAATTAATTGTAACAGGAATTGGTTCCGCATTTATATAATTTATATAAATCATTTATTTTAATTATTTAGGTAAATATTTAAAAATTAAATGCGTAATTACAACATTTTTTTGTCAAATAAACATTAATCCAGGAAAAGTTGGCATGGTCGATTTTAATAAATTTAAGAATAATAATAACACAAAGTAATTATAACCAAACCAAAAAGGCTGTCATAAGTTTCACCGGTTAAAAATTTGTTTAACCGGTTTGGAGGTTAAAAATACAAACCAGAGAGATGAAAATCTATACAAATTACCTAAAGAAGAAGGTAATTGGAAGCGAATTTTTGTTTTTTATGGGTCCACATCCTGTGACATTTTCTAAATAGAAGAAGTCATAAACAATCGAACTTCTTAAAATAAATCGATAGAGAAAGTTGTCGTAACACAGGTACTATATTTTTTGCGTAGGATAACTACATATAGACCGCTTAATTGATGTATTTTAATGTATTTATAGAACAATTACCAATAAAAATGACCATAAAACTAATTAAAATGCAATCGACTATAATATGAAATACCAATTAATAAATATAGTATTTTATAAACCGCTTATAAAAATATTTTACATCATTTAAAAAAATATGTTTACAAAACCATAATTTACTAATTTAATTCCATAACAATTTATATAAATATGAATATTTTTATTTGTATCCAACTATCTGTGTGTACATATTTAACATAAACGGTGATCTAAGGATTGAGCGATTCTGAAAAGTCTGTAAACAATCTGATCATGTTTTTTAAGTTCAGATGAGTTTTGAAGGCTATCCTGATAAATATTTTATTAATAAAAAAAATTGTTTTTTCTTCATTTTCTTGAATGCATTTTTTTACAATCGAAGGGAATAAACAAGTAATGTCGAAAAATTAAATGAATTTTATTATATCCTTTTTAATATCGTCCATAACTCTGTTTCATTTTTTGTTTACACAACCATAAAAACAAATTAATGTACTTAAAAACATCGATGAATTGATTTATTTTTAGACTATTGTCGGTAAAGTACGATTCATTTTGGGACAATGACTGTAATAAATAAAATTTAATTATCAGAGAGAAATGAAATGAAAAAAATTTCCCAAACTAATTTGGTTATGAAGTAAATATTTCCCTCTAGTAAAGAATGAAAATAGTTATTCGTTAGGAGTAAATACTTGTTTGCCAAGCATAAATTTCGCTTCTCACTGTCTTTCTTTCCCAATGTATGCTCAAATTTTTAAAACTATGCAAGGGATTTGGAGCGGATTTTATTTAATAGAGAGTGATACAAGAAATGTGTTATAATTTTAAAACACACTGTAAATGAAGTACATATATTGAAAATAAAATTTCATAATTATATTGACTATAAACACCATATTACCTTCCTGCTTCAACTCTTTCCAATTGTAGCATATTTGTATTTATACAAAATTATAAATGATCGCATTTAAAACATATATAAAATATACAATTACCGCATAATGATAATTACAAACATAAATATTTCTAACCGATAGTGATGAATAAAACTGGATTTAATATAAAAACGAAAAATAATATAAAAAATTTCTTTGTTATTTGTATATGGTATGCATTGCAACGCATGTTTTAGGTCTAAAGCAAACTGGCAAAGCAAAACGTGGCGTGGTTTCAAACCTCGTGAGGTGTCACTCTCGTGAGGTGTCTGTATATATATATATATATATATATATATATATATATATATATATATATATATATATATATATATATATATACATTTATATGGCCGATTTGAATAATCTTTGGTATCAAGAAAGGTATTTGAAAGGTCAAACTCGTTAATGAGAAAAAACGACAGATATGCAAGGGGTCTCGTGGGTAAACAGTGATGTTAAAAAAAAATGTTTCAAACAAAAGTTTTTTTTTTCTTAAGGAACATTTTTACATATGGGTCCTACGGACTCATGACCCAATTATCCTATGTTGCCCACTTACGAACTCGACTTTTTACGTCCTGAGCACGCAGAAAAAATTTCTCTCTTGATATGTTTATCCTGATGACAGACAACCAGAAATGGATTAATTAGGTGATTTATGAACACATTTACCAAAATTTTGTTCGTAGTATCAATATTTTTAAGCGTTACAAATTTGGGACTAAACTTAGTAAACCTTGATATAGTCATATACATGGTATAAAAACTGATTCTCTAATTCCCATGTAAAGTGTCCAAGAATGTATTGAAATGAATGAATACTAGTACCCTTCTGCAAACCAGTTAATGACTTTTTGACTATTTCTATGAAAACAGTTGTATAAGTACCATATATGAATCAATTTCTATACAAATAAAGAATGAATACGATCTTGATTTTAATAAGTATACATAATATTTTCTTTATAGATAATTGTGACCACTTTTCATATGACGACAACATAATGAACAAATCTTCTTTTATATTATATGTGTACACACAAAAAAAAAACTGTTTTTGAAAAGAGATTTAATTCTCTTCCATTTTAATATTTTGTTAGGAATAACATATATTATACTTTGTGTAGTGTTTTCGATAAAAATATATGACGTAAGAATATTTTAATATTATACCTTCCCATATTTGTATCCATCATGTAATACGTTATAAATGATCCTGTAGGATATAAGATACGCTATTTGATTGAAAATGTTTATGTAGACCTGTATATAATAATAATGATGAAAAGAAATCCGACTACTCATCTGCAGATATGGTCAAATTCAAAAAAAGTGATCTATTATAGCATATACATTAAGATTTTTACCCGATTGTTAAGGAATGTATATCCCTATATATTATAAATGTGAAAGTAAGGATGTTTGTTTGTTTGTTTGTTACACTTTCACTGTACAGTAATGTACAGAAATATAGCTCATATATCAGAATAACACATGAGCTATAATTATTATAAAGATATAGATATTTAAAAAAAAAAATAAGTTAAATATGACATTTATTATTTTGAATTTTTACAGAAGTCTTTAGTTTATGGTTCAAAATAAAAATCACAGATGGAGCAGAATGATCATCATTTTGAATCATAAATTAAAGACTTCTGTAAAAATTTCAAACAGTAAATGTCAAACAATTCATGGCAGCTCTGATATACTCAATGAATTATGACTGTTTTATAATTAAAAAAATAGAAAACTGTGCATATCTTTTAGCTGCGTAAAACAATACCTTCAAGTGTTATCAAAGGGGTATAAATGAGATCAATAGAGGTGGAGACTATAAAGCGGTAAAAGCGGTATAAAGTTCTTTTAAGCCCAGTGAAGTGGGCGGGTATCAAGCTTGTTTGTTTATAAATTTCTTTATTACCTCGTATCTTTCAAAAGACTCAATGGATTTCAACATTGAAGGTATAATATTTGGCTCAAAAACCAAAGTGTTCTTAGATAGCTGTTTGCAGCTCCGTTCTTAGATATCAATTCGACAAAGGTGAATTGTATTATTAGAAAAGTAAATTTAGTCACGAAAACTTCAATACCTCGGAAACTAAATATCAAAATACCTTCAATAAAACTAAACCACTTAATAAAACACGTTTGATTATTTCCTATAAAAAAATTTGAAATAGATCGTGATTTTTTGTTAGAAGTGTACGAATACACACACATACAAAACTGTAGTTAGGTTTTGATAAAGAAAACAGTATTAATACAATAAGAAAAAAAAAATAAATTGAAGAAAAACGGATGGATATAATTCTGACAACTTGTCGTATCCATTTTAACGAAAATATTTTTTTCCTCTATGAGTGAGTAAATTAATTTTAATACAAATACAAGTTGTTATTATATTATAGGTTATGAAATATATATATATCTTTGTTTGTCGTATTTCTAGTTTTTCGTTTGTCGGATTTCATTTGATGAAAATTGAGGATGTAAAATAAATTGTAAACGTATGACTGAAGAAAACCTTAGTTTTTGTTCTTTTATCTTAGATAAACAATACTTGAATTTTTATCAAAGTTGGTTTTATCATTCGTTTTATATGTAATTTGATATATTGTAGTAATAAATAAGTCAAAATTCAGCTCATTTTTGTTGATGATACATAATTAAGATGATACAATTTTATTAAATTATCATGGTGTCATTTTTGACACTATAAAAATATCATCGCATTTTTCCTGTTGAGAAAAGCATTCAGAAAAAACGAATCGTATGACAGGGAAATATGGTAGCAGGTAGACTATTTTTGACAATTAGTTATTTACCAAAATATTTCTCTACGCAATCAAGAACTATAATAAATATCAAGAACAATCAAATTGGATAAATATGGTATTAAATGTCACGACTAAGAATGTTTCGATTTACAGTCAGTAAATTATAAGTACTAAAAAAAGAATATATCGCCAGAATATATACATTAAATACCTGTACAAATACCAAATTATGAAATAACAATTGAAAACAAACAATTGACTGAGTTAATTGTTGAAATACCATGCATAGTCAGTGTTAATTTCTTTATCACATTACACATACAAACATGTGACACATACATAACTGATAATCAATTATAGTACTTATTATAAAATTTCCGCCTACGGACCCAAGACCCAATTGACCTATGTTGTTCATTTACGAACTAGACCTCACTTTTTACGTCCTGAGTACGCTGTAAAAATTTCAGCTCGATATCTTTTTTTGTTTTTGAGTTAGCGTGTTCACAGACGGACGGACGGACGGACGGACAACCGAAAATGGACTAATTATTTGATTTTATGAACACCTATGACAAAATTGTTTTCCTAGCATCATTATTTTAAGCGTTACATACTTGGGACTAAACTTAATATACTATTTATATTTCATATATACATGGTATAAAAATCGTACTTAATATAATAAGACCGCGTTATTCATGTTAACCGCAACATATACATTCATATCCGTGGTTTCAATTTTACATACTAGTAAAATTGTCATATCTAGGGAATGAAATAGCACAATAGCATTGGAAAATACAGAAAATCAATTCATCATGTCCTCTTGATTATTTCTGTCAATCTATGTTACTATATACTAAAATATGACTGAGTGACGGGGGGTGTACAATGGTGGCGGTCCTCTCTCTTTTACCCTCCAGCCTAAAAATATACTCTTTGCAATCTGACATTTTAATAATACATAAATTTTTTTTATATTTCTCTCATAATATACATAAAATCCTGAAAAATATACTATCCCTATCGAAAATAAACGTCTGCAAAATATATGTGAATTGGTGAATATGTAAAAATAGGTTTATAGAAAATCGTTTTGTATATATTTTTATCATTCGATAGGTATTTGTATATTTTTTAGGACAAATTTGTTTGATAAACATCAGCTATTGAACTGGCGAAATTCATAAACCATAAATTTCCACGACTCTCATAAAGTTGGCCTCCTTCGTTAAAATTTAAATTAATTTGGTATAAAATATTGAACCAAGAAAGAATTAACCTCAAGACATTCACTAAATTAGTAACTATAGCAATAAATTGAGGATATCTTTTTAGCTAAATGTATTCATTGGTAAATTAACACTTAATTTATAGCTAATTACATTATAACGTTGAACCTAATTTGGTAAATGTAGAGAGAACAAGTAATTCTTTCTACTATACTATTAGAAAAACCTGGAAACATCACACGACCTCCATGTATGCGAAACTCATTTTCCCCTCACTATTTATTATTTTAAAAGATATTTCATGCAAATATCCATGTTTTTCTTTTTTAAAACTCATAGGGTCAAAAAAATAGAATAGAAATATTTCGAAAAAAATCATTTTATCGTAAAAAGCGTGAGGTGCTACTACCATATAATTCGTTACACAGATACATAGCATATATATCAAACTAATAAAAGCCTATTATAAACGATAGTTTTTTCTTAATATTTTTATAATATTCCTTAAATTAAAAGTAATTAATTTTTGAAGTCTAGAATAATTGAAAAAAAATGCGTCTAATTTTTAAGTGGCTAATAGATTCAGATTTTTTATTTGACCGCTTAACACATTTTATATTATTTCCTATATATAGAGGTTTAAAAGTATTAACCGTAATTTAAAAAGCTTATCTTTCACACATAAGTTTTAAATTATGTATCTGCATAAGAAGTGTTACTAGTGAAAACTTAAAAGAATGTTGTAATTCAGGGATAAAAAATGTATGTTATAAATTTTAAATTTAATCTGCTTTGAAAATTATGTAAAAAAAAAAGTTTAAATTTTTTCTTAGTAGTGCATGATGAAAGTATCAAGGTTAACTTTTAATTTTTTTTTAGAAAAATAAATCCAAAAGTTTTATTTTATCGTATAAATTAGCAATTTTAAGACATAATTATCCATTAGTCACATTGTGCTATGAATTTGTAAGCGAATTTTTCGTGTGGGGTTTTTTATTAAATTATGTTGTGAGCCCTGTTCACAGTATGTTCCAGAAATCCTTTGCCACTCGCTATATAAATATCTCTTTGGTTACTTTTATTTGGTTGAAAGTTCGTTTCTATGCGTCTTCTCTCACTATATGAGCAGATTTGTAATGTTTTTATAGCAAAAGATTTAATGGCCATTAAATTAATGATATAACCTTGTTTGGAGCTTAAATATTTTCGGAGATATTTGCAATCAAAGATTATCTGGCCTCAAAAGGCTGAAAGTTTTAAAGTTCCTCGCTCGCTTCTGGTTTAAATTGCTTTTAAGTACTGGCTGGTTTAAACTGCTTTTAGCGGTTTTGGTATTTGAATGGTCAAGTTTCTTTATGAGAAATATCGACAGATTATCAAGTAGTCGGGGGTGCGCAAAGTATAAAGCATTGAATTTTTCAAAATAAAAAATGTTTTTTTATTTTTGATCAGTTTTAAGCAAAGTATCCCAGTGAGTTTTTTGTCTAGCCGCTTAGTTTTCGAAATAAAAATTAAAAATGCAATATTCGTTGTTAAGAAAAATTTGTTATTTTTTCAACCTCTGAGGGATTCGTTTAGCTAACGCGACTCCTGCGCTTCGAATTTTTTTTCTTGCTTAAACACACGAGGTGATATGACAATATGGTTGTAGTAATAATATAGGAATGAAATCATTTTATTGGGTGTCTAACCATTCATTCAAAATATTTATGTGTTTTAATTCATAAGAGATGTATTTTATACTATAAATATATGAATTATGAAGTAAAGAATTTATGACAAAAACATGTATTTAGAACACCATCCTGAATAGCAAAAAAAAAAACACCGATTCAAAATGCTTGTGACAATAGAAGTTTAGGAATAATAATATACGTACTGTGTTTTCAATACATGCGTTAACACTATTGAGGTAATCAAGCGTAAAAGAAAGATAGCAAAACTTTTTATCTTCTAATTTGTTTTTTTTTTTTTTTTTAATACTTTTTTTCCAAGTTGAATAATTCAAACTTTATCGTAGTGTGACGCTTTTTTTATGTTTTCATATATGTTTATCGTTTATGAATTGTTCTACTTTTTTCGTGTCGAAAAAAATCTATAATTTACCTACTTAAAAAGTTTAGTTTTTATGATGAAAAAATATTAATACAGCAACTATTCTATGAACAAGATTTAAGGTCAAAACGAAGTATTGTTTTGATGAAATTAAAATTAATAATTAATTTTTATTTTTCATCAAAAGAATAATTATTTTTCAAAAATTATGGATTTCTTCAAACAATTAAATAAATAAAAACAAAGTAAGGTTTTTATTAATGTTCACTCGTCAGCACTCCCACTATCAGCATTTTCCTCAGGCTCGATTTAAAACATAAATAACTTTCATTTTTCAAATGGTATATTTGGTTGAAACTTTGTCTATATTTTCATATAATTTTATTTATTTTCGAATTATGAATTGTTCAATGCATCTACAGTTTAAAAAAAATTTTCAAGTCCAATAATCAGAAATTGTGATTATTTCTATATCACGAGAGTAAAAGTGTAAACAAAAGAATCAGAACTTCGGAAAAATTATTCGGTAAAATTAACAAAAACGAAAAAGTTTTTAATATTAGATACAACATCGGAAAGAAAATAATCTTTTCGGGAGTCCCATAATGGTCTGTTCTCATTTAAGGGCTTTTTGCGGATGACACAGCGCATAACCAAGCAGATCTAATTTCAAGCATTAAGTTATCGCCAGTCAAAATATCACGGTGGTTCTCTGAAAACTGCCTGGAACTTAACCTTGAAAAAACACAATACATACGTTTCAGAAATTACTGTGTTCAGGCAAGAATTGATCCTGACGCTGGAGAGGTGATTTTTATGGGAACAGTAAGATTCTTAGGTCTAACTTTGGACAAAGGCTTGGCACGGCGGTCTCATATTAATAATGTAATAAAAAAATAAAGAAAAACCGAATCAAACAAGTAACACATTTCCCGTAATTAAATTACTTAAATAATTAGACACTTGTACCATATTTAATAATTTATACTTGAGCAAAGGAAATTGTAAGTTATATAAATCTTCATATAAAATAGATAACACTTAAAGTATAACACTTAGAGATATAAAAAAATCATTGCCAAATTACTTCACTTAGTTTTTCCTAATCTCCATAAACAAACCTATCAATAATTGAAAAAACTATTATATAAGTCATATATAATTCAGTTATATCTTCATAATTGAAATTACATTGGAACAACTCAACTGTGCCAGCATAAAGCTGATATCATTTGTAATCTTTTAGATAGGTACTATCTATTCTATGTATCTAAATATCGATTATTGAATTGATATCCGAAAATCATAATTATCTAGTAAGAAACTAACTTAGAACATATTCTCTGTAATATAATCAATTTACTAATAAACATTTACGTTATTCAATTATTGAAGAGAATCTCTCTTGAGAACGGGGGGTTTTGACGATGCACTATACATCAGAATAGATATTATATACCTACTTGCTTTTCGAACTATTGAAATCGTTACTTAGACAATATCTATATTACCAAATGCACTGAGTATTCCAAAATAATATGTGTCTTTTCAAGATGGGAAGAATGGGTATCGTTAAGATCTCATTTCCGCTCTAGAATAACGGAAAAAAAGTCATACTATTCGTTATTTTCTGAATATATTCGGAAAAGAGGCTGGTTATACCTAATGAAAATATATTTTTGGAAAAAAAAAACTATAATTATTATTACTTGTTGGACGCCAAACTTAAGCTTAACTGCAATTTTTACACAAAATGTCACATTTTCAGTTACACTACAACTTTTACGTCACATGATCATCACTTTGAACTATAAATTAAAGATTTCTGTAAGAATTTGAAATAGTAAATGTCAAACAATTTGTAAGCATCTTTTCTGATATTCTTTTCTGATATAAAGTGCATATATTTTAGCTACGTAAAACAATCCCTGCGAGTGTTATGGAAGGAGGATAAGTGAAATCAAGAGAGGTGGAGGCTATTAAGCAATGGTTTTCACTTTTAAGCCCAGAGAAGATGGTGGGTATCACGCTAGTATCTAATAATTTCTTAGCTTGTCAAACGACAGTCAATCTAAACTGTTTTCAATCACGTAAAAATACCTAAAATAATTGTTTCTTGGTGTTTTAATAAAATATCCATTATTATTTTGTGTGATTACGGAAAATAGATTTTTAAACCCAAAACCTATGCGGATATCACTAATAAATATAATAAAGTGAAAAAAAGCTTATATAAAATAAATATCTTTATAACGTTTTATCACCCAAATCAAAACTCATAACTTTTTTAACACATTGTAGAATATATACACATTTACAATCAAACTATTCCATTAGTGGAATATAAAGAGAAGGTTTTCCACTCTGGCCTATTGCCAAAACAATTATCTTAAACGATTGTTTTAATATTAAATTATAGTTATGTGTTTGTTGTATATAATTTTGGTGTTACAATAATTTTTTTTAAATTCTATTTATTTCGCTCAGTACTGCGACCATAGCTCTATGATTTATGATTGTATTTCGTATGAAATATTATAACATACTAGATGGTGACATTACTAGAAATGGTATTTTGACAAATTATTTTTTATTTAGCAAGTCATCTGATTTAATATAATATTTTTTTAAACTTTATTTTTATTATAGTTTATAAAAGTTCATAGAAACTATAATTATATTTTCTTTTTAATTTGATGGGTTTCATGTGTTTTAGGTTTCTAAAGGATACGATAATTAATTTAATTAAAAATGATTACTTACAACTCGAAATGAAAATAAACACGAATTTGATTTTTTATTAGAATAAAGATAAAGGTTTTCATCAATTTTTAGCTGTTGAAGAAATTGAAAAGTTCGGAACGCAGAGCCTAACGTAGTATCAACAAAATAAAATTTGTTTTTAGTTCTAGATTTTGTATTTTCTAGAGGCGCTATATTCAACTTAAAATTATGTCATATAGCCTATAATCAGCGGACGATCAAGACTCTTTCAATCCTCGTCGTCATTGAGGAAAAATTAACAAATTTTAGAAACTTATCGAAAAATGTGCTGCGAATAAGATTGATTCATTACATCTTTTTTGTGTGAAAATATCTGAATACACCTTTTGGAATACTCTTGGAAACACACATTTCTCGTTGACATCCCAACAACGGATTCTTCTGGCGCATTCAAATTTTCGTTAGGAAGTGTAACAGGTGTAATCGCTGATGAAAATTAGAATGGTTTATAAGCTAAAAAGAAAATTCATCTCATGAAAAATTTTCTGTTAAAAATATTAATAATATAGCCTTACAAAGTCTTAAAAAGCTTATAGCTTTATCATAGTCTAAAAAAGGAAAATGGAAAATTTTTAGTAAAAGTTTATATAATACAAAAACTGCTCAAGAATCGGATACAAAAAGTACTTCCTGTTGTAAAACTTTGCATTTGCTGATAAGATTTGGTATTCCCAATGATCTGGTACACATGAAATATTCAACGTATAAATTTAAGAATAAATAAAAAAGAAGAGTAAATTAAATTTTCTCACACTTAATTTAAAATTTGATAAACTTAATTTAAAAAAGGTTTTCATTTTCTAACAACGAGTTTTCAAATAATTAAATCAAATAACTGCATGTTTCCATATACTTTTTTGGGAAAAAAAAAACCTATAAATTTTTTCACTTATCTTTCATTGAAAGTTGTATTTCAAATTGTATTCAATTTTCGTTTTTAAACTAAACCATTCCGTTAAGGGTAGGATTTTTGAAATAGAAATTACGTGTTTTCAAGCGAATATAATTATATATTAAAATGCGAATATTTTATTGAAAGTTTCGTGTATATTTATAAATCAATATACAGAGTGATAGAGAAGTAAAGAAATAGCAGTACAACTCACAAAATAAGAAAATAAGAAAAAATTAAAATACATAGACTCGTCACAAAATCTGCACTAGTTTTATTATCCATTTTTATTAATTCAGTAAGAATTTTAAGCTTTCTAAGATTTAAAATTCTATGCTTTCTAAAGATTTTGTGACACAGACTAGTATGCATAGAAAGTTATAATAATAATGAAATATATTATTTATATGCGCTTCCACCATTTAAAGAAATTTAATTTTTTTGGTGCATAACTGTCAAAAACAGTTGTAGTGGACCAAATTTAATTTAAACTATCACCGAATCCACTTGAACACAAACACAAAAGTTCAGTTCAGTGACTAACATCTGCACACAAGAAGTATGTATAATAGATAATAAAAT
Source organism: Chrysoperla carnea (assembly GCF_905475395.1). Taxonomy (NCBI): domain Eukaryota; kingdom Metazoa; phylum Arthropoda; class Insecta; order Neuroptera; family Chrysopidae; genus Chrysoperla; species Chrysoperla carnea. Next base: position 19,187,386 of record NC_058339.1, read on the forward strand.
ATGAAATGAAAGTAAATTTTCTAGAAATTTAAAAGGATTTGTTGACTGTCATACTATGCACATGTACACATTGCCATAAATATAATAACTCTTATTTTCAGTAGGTGTTGTTAGAAACATAGAAGAAACACTAAACAAATAAAACAATGTATTTTATTATTTCTTATTTGGCAGAACATTGTAGAAGCAAAAACATTTCATATTATATACACTTTAAAATATTTACATATGCTACCCAACAGACGTATATAAATATATAATATACCTATAATAAATGTTATAAAAATATAGGAACTCATTCAATCAAATATATTATACATAAGTTTAGTTCCAAGTTTTTAAAGCTTTAAAATATTGATGCTATGAACAAAATTTTGGTATAGGTGTTCATAAAATCACTTAATTAGTCCATTCCCGGTTGTCTGTCTATCCGTCTGTCTACACAATAACTCAAAAATGAAAAAAGTTACCAAACTGAAATATTTACAGCTTGCTTTACGTAAAAAATGAGGTTGAGTTCGTAAATGAGCAACAAAAGTCATTCGGATCTTGTAAATCGTTAAAAGTCATCTTGTAAATCGTTAGAAATAGAACAAAAGTTTAAATGCAGAAAATGTTATATATATATATATTACTAAAAAAAATAAACAACTTTTGTAAACAACATTTTGGTATGGATTATACGGGAATATCAGTTATATATGTGTGACATGTATGTATGTGTAATATGACAGTGTAATCAACACTGTCTATATATGGTATTTGAACAGTTAACTCAGGATATTGTTTGTTTTCAATTGTTTTTGTAAAAATCTTTTTTTCCGGAGAGTAGCTCTGTCCCATGTAAAATGGGGACACCCCATATAATATATACCTTTATAATATTAAATTTTAAATTATATGCAAGTAAATATTATGTACATAATATGTTTAAGTTACACATATAAACATCAAAATTAATAAAGTTGTATCTTCTTCAAGTATCTAGATATTCTAGTTTCGTAAATTGATAAGTAAACACTAGTAAACAACAAAACTCGTAGAAGTAAGTGTGGTTTTACATGTACGTGCTATATGCTATTCCTTTTGAATATAATAAGTAACAAAACTTAGTCTTCTTATTCATGCCTTAATTCCTTCAAGCATGTACTAAACTCCATCGCATCGTATATGATTTATTGATATGAGAGATGGTGTGTGCGTGTGTATGTGTGTGTGTGTGTGTGTGTCTGTGCAAGATGCTGACGGATGCATGGCATTTGAAATTTAATTATAAGATAATTTATTTATTATAGAAAATTTTATGTTTAATTAATCGGTTCAAACATTCCAAAAAGTAATTTTTTTTTAAATTATTAAATAAAATAAATTTTTTTCAATTTCTTTTCATTTCTTTGAATTTGATAAGGAGTAAATTGAAAATATTTATGATATTAAATGGTATTGTATTTAAATAATTTAATTAATTGAAAATTGTATTTGAATAATTTTAAAAATTGAATAAACAATATACTAGCACATATTTTTCCTTTTTAAAACAAAGGTTATCACGTTATAGCCCTCACTTATCCTCCCTTGTGTTCACAATTTTATGGATTTTAACTTTTTGAAAATGAAGTTTTGCGCGCATGATACTTGCTGACATTTTAACTTTCTACAGGTCCAATCATTAAATTAACCTGATTTTTATACTTTTTGAATCAAAATGACCCCATCGACTGAGTTTCATCAAATTCTAAAACAAAAGTTTTTTTAGATTTTCTCGATTTTTTCAGAGTACCCTACCCTTAAAAAAATTGCAAAAAATCGAGAAATTTTTTTTATCTCCAATTTCGATAAAACTCAGTATATAAGGTAATTTTTACCCCAAAAGTACAAAAATCGGGTGCATTTAATGACTAGCCGAATAGTTTTTGAAATACGGACTTAAATCGATCCAAATTTTGCGATATCTCAGAAACTGTGCATCCAATCGTTGAACTTAACCTGACTTTTATAATTTTTGGATCAAAATAACCACATCCACCGAGTTTCATCTAATTCCAAAACAAATACTTTTTTTGCGTTTTTTTCGATTTTTCAAAAGGGTACCCCTTAAACATGGTTTTACATTTCCCTAGAAGATTCAATAACTAACCAAAAAAGCAGCTTCACACATTTTTAAGACAAAGTAAAATTTTTACAAAGATTCGTATTATTTTCTATTTGTGCATGTTTCTGTCAGGTGTACTCCCAAATTAAGTAAAAGAAATAATAAAACACAATACAAGTACAAACGTGTAAAATAGTTATTGTTCTTTTTCATATATAGACGACCAATAGTTAAGCTAACGTGGTAAAAATGACCCACACAAGAAGTTCAAATAATAGCAGATGGTATGGAAATTGAAAAAAATGATAGTTGCCAAGAGTATTGTCTACTTGGACACCACCATTATTTCTACATGTTATGTAGTTTTTTGTGACCTTAAATATTACTGTTATACTGGGTGGCCCAATTTAAAAAATCAAGACTTCCTCAAATGGGCGATAACGTTAAAATAATGAAAACTTCTCATTACACGTATAGTCGAGATAGTGCTCTATTCTAAATACATGATGTTGAAAATTTAGAAAAAAAAAGGATATTTTTGTGTATATTGCCAAAAAATTAAAGCTTAGGTAAATTGAAAGCTTGACAGTATGGCCAAAAAATTTTTGATCACCCGTCAAATTCCGAAGTATATATTTATGTACGGCATTTATATATTTCGCTTCGAATACTTTTGCGTTTGTACTCACCTGTACACACAGGTGTACTCCTACTCAGGAGCATCCTTTTTAACATGGTTCCTGATGGATCATTTCTTCTGAAAAATTTCAGCATTTATAGGGATGTGCTATCAGCCCTTTTCGAAGAAATACCTCTAGCGCCACTGACATAATTACAATTGCAAATGCAAATTCAAATACAATGAGCAACATCCTATACCTGAATTTAGGGGAAAATATTTATTTGCAAGAAATCCGTTGGGGGCTCAAATTATACCTTTTAATAGTATTTTTTTGTAAAAACGGATTTGACTTTAGCTAGTCTCATTTTTATCGTTTTTTAACTCTACTAGCTTTTTTTTTGTTTTTTTAATCGGTTTATTGAACTTTTTTTGAAGTTCTTTTTATTGACTAAATTTTCGTTCGGGCAAAAAATTCTCAAAATAATATTGTTTACTCCTACTGAATTTTTTTTCTTTCAAAAACCAAATAGATCACCGTCTTAGAGTCATATTCTTGTAATAATATAAGTTGATATTCTGGTATTGCTTTACATATGATCAAATACACGTGAAGATGTTCATAAAAATGATTTAGTTTCGATATGATTTGAATCATAAACGATCCATTTACGATCAATTAATCTAGCATATTTGATTTATGTGATATTTTTTTACGTTATCGTTGTATCGCCTACTATTTCCAGACATTCAGTATATTATAACCAAGTATAAAATCATACTACTCTTACTAGAATCTAACGCCATGCCAATGGTAACAGCAAGCATTGAATGAGCGCAAGAAAAGTGAATTATATTATTTCTGGAGAGGGTTGTACAAAATCCGGAACATAACACTTCAAACAAGATATGCTTCTACATAAAACATTGTACATTGTAGTAAAGAAATGAATCGTCAATCTCTCGAAACGGTTCCCTTATATATTTGTTCTTCTGTACATAATGGAACAATATAATAGTTCTAGAACACAATAGCTATAAGACAGACAGACATGGTTCTTGTTAGAAATGTAGTTTGTATATTATAAAGTCAGTAGAATAATATATTTTAAAACTCACCGTACCTTTACATGTTCTCTATGTGTTTATGTATGTATTTGTTGTATTAATATATGTATGTTTATACAGAGAGTTTGTAAAATAGATTGATGATAAAACTGAAATTGTATTTGAAATTAACAAAATTGGTAGATTTTTACTGTATTCAATGCAGGAAAGTCAAGTGTATGTTTAACCAAATACAAATGTATTCCTATATATTGTTAATGTGAAGGATGTTTGTTTGTTTGCTTACCTGTTTGTTACATTTTCACGCAAAAACAAGGGAATGCATTTGAATTAAACTGTACAACAATATAGCTCATACATCAGAATAACACATGCGCTATAATTTATAAAGATATATTAAAAAAACAATTTTTTAATTAAATTTTATTCTGACATTTTACTACTCCATCTATGATCATCATTTTGAATCATAAAGTGAAGATTTGTGTAAACCTTTAGTAAATGTAAAACAATCAATGGCCATCTTTTCTGAAATACATAATGAATTATAACTATTTTACACTTAAAAAAATTATAAACGCTTCATATATTTTAGCTTTGTAAATAAATCCTTTCGAGTGTTATGGAAGGGGGATAAGTGAGATCAAGATAAGTGGTGGCTATAAGGAAGTGGTTTTTACTTTTAAGCCCAGTGAATCGGGCGGGTATCGAGCTAGTTTCATTATAATAGGCAGTTAATTTAACAATAAATGAAAAACAATGAATAACTAAGTATACAAAAATATTAAACACCTGTCCTTCCATATATAATGCACAATATCAATGCTCAGGCGAAATCAAGTGCTGATCACCAGAATGAGAATTGGGCACACAAAACTCACCCACTCGTACCTAATAACGAAGACAAATCCAGAGGTATGCCAAAATTGTGGAGCCATACTGACCGTTCCACATATAATTGTGGAGTGTGAGAGCCTCCAACAACAACGGAGAGTCATTGGTTTGTCAAACAATCTCAAAGTAACATTCAACAATCAAGAACAATGTCTTCGAGCCATCTCATTACTGAAAAAAGAGAATTTATTAGATAAAATTTAGAAAATGTTTTGTAATTTATGATTTGTAAATAGTAGTCGTTAATGACCTCGACGTTAAAAAACGACTTTAAACAAATAAATAAATAAATAATATCAATGCTATGTGTTTGATGTGCTTGAAAGATGATCAAATAAGAGTTGTATACATTTACAACTTGGAATAAAAAAATCCAACACGGTCAAAGATATCAATCTCTTTTTTTTAATTTTAAACATTTGATCATGGATTTTTTACATACCTCCGGCTAGCAAAGAGGGGTGCTTGAAGTTTGATACGCCTGTATACTAGGAGGTCAGTCATCGTAGCTCCTAGCCGGATGCACCGATGGTGATTGCTTTTAGTTATGGTTTATGCTCGATTTTGGATTTTTTTCTAGTTGTAATCTTATCCGATAACAACCAGAAAAGAGGTAATGATCTTCAAAGGAATAAGCAGAAAAGTAATTTAACAGAGAGTGTTCCTAGCTATGTTTTAAGTGCGAGTTTTAAGTAGAGTTCTGTAACCAACAAACAACAACAAAATGGCGATGATCTTCAAAATGCTTAAAAGAAAATGGTAATTTAATGGAGTTTTCTTATATATGTTTGAAGTGCAAGTTTAGGGTTCCGTACCTGAAACATTTGACGCGGGTTTTTTAAATTTTGTAAATTTTACTTGTACATCCTAAAATATTTTGCGAACTCTCGAACTTTTACATAATACAATAATAATAATAATAATAATAATATTCTACAATGTACTGATCTGTTGTTCTCGAAAATTCATGCCTTTGCTATAGAAATTATCATTTAAAATTACCTTATATTTTACATATATTATATGCTATACATATATACATATTTTATATGTATATAATAGAGTTATATAGTATTGTCTCTAATCCTTGCTTTAAATATAAACATTATTATGCATTAAATGTAGTTCAAATATTATTTTATATTTATAAAATAAACTTACTTACTTACTACCTTTAGTTTCGTTCATTTCAAATTGAGTGTTGTAGTACAAAACAACCTATTAAACTTTAAGTAATAAAAACTTTAAATTTTATAATAACTTAAGATATTTAAGATTTATTGTTAGATTATATTTTATAATATTATATGTATTAATTTATATGATATGCGCTAAAGTCAACGCCTTTAAATATACTTAAATTATATTAAAATAGTATTCATACAATTTTGCAGATTATATTTAACGTTATTTAAACATGATATCAAGAAATTGTAATACAGAAAAACTACTTTCAGTAAAACAAAACTCTATATTACAATAAAATTCTGTATTTTTTTTCTGTGCTAACACTTACTTAAAGCTACTGAACATATTTAGTTTTTGTGCTTTCATTAATTTATTTGTAGACGTCTTTACTTTTTATGAAGTATGTACACGCTAAATTTTAAATAACTAGCACGACCTTTACGGAATTTCGCAGTGCTATACCCGTGGTACCTAAAACAGGCTAGATAAATAATATTTAAATGACTAATTTACTTTATTATTATTTATAAATAAATTACATAATGAAGAAAATTAATTCATAATATTATTTTTCCAGTTTCTTTTCCAAAGCGATACTTTTTATATCGTGAATCTATTTTTGTTGTAAGCACGATAAACTCACGATAAACTCGACGAAATTTGGCAGGGGAAAAAACAGGCTTGAGAAATAGAATGTTATTTCTTAAACAATCGATATCGATTGTTTCTCGTATCATCCATTAAAACTGAGGGTGAAAGTGTTACCTCTTCATTCAGTTTTCGGTTCCATTTAGACAAATTTCAGCAACCTCATGTTAGATTTGCTCCCTTCAACAACTGTATTCCAAAATACTTATGGCATGAACGGGACACGTGAAAGATTTTTACCAAAATTTTCGAGATCAATTTTTGTATTTTGAACAACGAGCAACACACACAATAAGAATAATTACGATTAGCTAATCCATCAAAAATTAAAATTTATTTCGAAATATCCTACAGTTCTCATTTATTATCTTTGATAATATTTATAGTATTCCATATAGATAAATATATATTCTTTCGAAGTAAATAAAAAGTACCTATTTTAAACTACGGTTTATTAAATATAATAAAAGTATACCAAGCAGTACACAGTATGGTTTGTATACACTTTAGTATAGTATATACGTAAAGCTAGATGCTGTTTGAGTGTAAATATTACATTCAAGTAAAGAGAGACTTTCTAAATTATAACCATTTTAAACAATGTCAAATTTGAGAAAATTTATATACCAATAAGGGGATTTTCCAATCATTTTTAACAGTTTTAAACTGTCTGCTTTGATTCAAAACTATTTAAAAGGTGTTCATCAATATTTCTATAATGATATAGAACGATTTAAGTTTTTGAATTGTTTTAAACAGTATCTAATATATAGTTTTTCACTAAACTATACGCAAAGATTAAAAATGATTTCTTTTCAAAAAATATCAAAAACTGATAATTTAAATTTCATTTAAAGCCATTGAAAATTATTAATAAAAAATTATTAAGCATTTTCCCGGCTACCGCTCTTTAGTTCGGGCCCTGGTAACCCTATCCCTCTATATAGTCGTAAATTGACAAAGCATAAATACGCATTAACATGTAATTGTTGAGTTCATTCATACAAACATTTTTCACCGGCTCAAATAAAAATCTACTGACGAGGAGTCGATTCCTGTGCCAAATGTCTAATTTCTTGGACTAATTATATCGAACTTGTAGAAAAAAACGTTACAATACAAATTAGAACTTGGGCTATGAATATGTTATTAGTTTAATCACAGTTCTAATTTGATGGATTACATATTCTCATTCAATTTAAAATTCATTGCCAATCATATATATTTGTTAATTAATAATTAATAATTTTCATAGCTTGAGGATACTAAAAATAAATTTTCTATGTCATTTGTAATTAAAACTTATAAATATCTTGATTTCGTTAATATGTGTTACACTCTGTATTGTACAAATGTATTAGTTTTATTATTTTTCTATATTTTATGTTATATATCAAAGTATCGTTAACATAAATCATATTTTTATAACTTATGTACTTTCAGGTAGTTAGTTTGTTGTTTTCCTACTGTGAGATCTGAATTTATTTATTTGTACATAAAAATATTATTAACTTTCTGGTATAAAATTATTTTATTCACCCCGAAACAAACCCTGATTTAATAAAAAAATATTTTTTAAGGCAACTAGTAAAAGCAGGAGGCGCTCCATTTCAAATATCAAGAATAAATCGGAGCGCCTTAATCTTTTTGTTTATCAATTACATGTTTTTCGTTTCTAGTATTTTAATATATTGCAAAAGTAAAAACTATTTTCATTCTTTTTAGTCCTTGGTATCATTAAAAATTCTCTTTATTTTATTTCATTTTTCTGGTTTTCAAGGATATATGATTGCATTGTCATCCACTTCTGAGCAATGGTCCGAATTGCAAGTCTATAGCTCATTGGGAAATTTGTTTAAATCCATTTTAAAATTCTTCACGGACATGTGTGAATTCATAATAAAAAATGTGTGAATCAGAAAATTAAGGATCTGCTTCTTAAAATCCTAAATCTACTATACCTTGTTATTACTTCTACAGCATTAAAAGAAGTAGTTTGAGTACTTGTTTGAGTACTTTATAAATGTATTTAAAAAATTTAGTTTTGAAAAATTCATGCAACAAAACAATATTTTTGTGTTGTATTTATACCATGAAAATTTTCCATTCGTCATGACATTGTAGTTACATTTAACATAAACTGTTGCTAGTGCATACATTACTTCTTAGATCTGAGGTTTATTCTTCGAAGTGCTACGGCGGATATTGATGCTCGATACTATATTTTACAGAGGCTTAAGACCGATGATTTTGGGTAAGATAGATACAAGCCCAGGTTTCTACGTTTTTTTCGTTTTTGAGTTATCGTGCCAACAGACGGACAGACATTAGAACACTATTCAGGACTATACCAGAATAATTTTGTGAAGTATTACTAACAATAAATATTTGCTTAATAATTAGATTAGATAGGTACGATAAGTAATTTTATTAAACTTTTTTGTACTTATAGTTGGTATATTAACAGTGTACGGTTTATGTAGGCCGCAAGCGTAGTATTCAATTTAACATCACAGATTCGAAAAGCATACTTACATATACAAGTATTTGTACTAAGTTTTTAATGTTTTCGATAGGTTATTACTAAAACGCCCAGTTTATTCGTAATAAAGCTTTATTAAAATGCTGTGTAAACAAATCATAATGACTAGAGTAGACAGGCGAGTCTATTGACTATTTTCAAATGAAATTCAATCTTAATCACTTCCTAATTGAAAGTACAGACTTGTTAATTAAAGGAAATTAATATTTCATTTTATATAGTTGAACCAATATACTTTCATAACTCTATATCTACAGAAGGGCAAATAAATAAGTATATAGTATAAGATAATATGAACTCTATCAGTTATTTATCCTTTCTTCCAAATAAAGAATGAACAAAAAGACAAAAACAATATAAAATTAAAAATAAGTAAGCTCCGTAAGTTCCGATTATATCAACTTTGGAAATAAGGCATTAGTTTCAATACCAATCTCTCGTTTTCCTGCACCAACACCTTCAATATACATTATTTTTACAAATTCCGTAAATATTATAAGTACTGTTATAAGCTAAATTATCTTGAAAGTTTTTGATATCATTTAGATAGTTGCCAAGACTAAAACTAATTTTTTTTACTGTGTATCTCTACTTATTCACACATCTGTATTATTCACTCGATATAAAATTTTACCCTTATAAAATAATAAGAGAGTAGAATTTTACAATTTAACAGACGCTAATTGGATAACTGTTCACAAGTGAACACGATGGGCGAAAATGGCAGATCGAGTGTATACAATCAATTGATTTGACATCCTATTTACCGTATATCTTAGAAGAAATATGATATTTCCTTATAATTATTCTGAAAAAAATTGATAACGAATGCTGTCTCTTCGTAGCACGTTTAATTCTTATTATTAATTTACTTTGTTTTATTTCGTCAGTTGACTTCACATTTTAAAACACGAACGGACGAGTAAGCTGTCTGGCCACCCTAAGAAAGTGAAAGCTTTTGAAATTTCAGTTAAAAGTACGTTAAACTGTAAATTTTATATTAATTAATATAAAGGTTATAGGAAATTTTAATGTCACAAAATTTTTTAATATTATAATATAATTGCGTAGGATTCTGAAAATTAGGGTCATACTAAAAGCTGAGTTATGGTCATTTTTTGCAGGTTACGTACATTTGTCTTGGTGTTAAACTGTCAAAACCAATAAATACTTTATGTGTGTCATCATTTCTCAGTATAGTGAAATTTAGAAAAAATCATAACATTTTCAAATTAATCAAATTTTATCAACGCTTGAGCAATATCTAAACATACAATAAGACTGTAATTAAACCAATCTCGCACTTACCTAAGATGGCACGTTATGGCTTCGTTAAATACAGTTTTTCAATATTATACATTACAAAAATCCATCATCACCATAAGTCAAAGCAAAAAAAAAGTACATACAGTTGCATAGTTGTAAAAAAAAAGTTGATACAATTTATTATTTTTCCTTAAGTACTCTAAAATCACTCACGCTGGAGGAAATACTTATCATTGTTAATAAAAGTGGATGTAACTCACACGGACTGTTACCTACCTAAAATCACCTAGTCTCACACGTCGTCTCACAGATTTAAGGACACGACATCATTTAGATATAGACTTTATCATCATTGTTAAACTTTGTTGAAACGTATAAGTAGTAGCTGTCCTTCAAAATTTGGAAGTTAAGGTTTTTTTTGTATAACCTTGAATTTTTTTACTACCCAAATATGACTTTAATTTACATAATACCTACATCAATCCAAAATTTATTACTTTGCGATGCTTTTAAGTAAAGCAAATCTTAATAATTTTGTGAATAAATAATACATTATATGTTTCGAAATAAATTCTTATAATAACACACAGAATACCACTTTCAAATAACAAAGAACACATGAAAAATTTCTTTTTCTATTTTAGTAAAATCCGTTTAATTATTATTTCCATTATGGTGTATCTTTTTTTGAATTTGAATCTCGAAGTTTTTAATATCACTTTTTATTATTTGTTGTCTCTTACAATTCTCTCTTTTTCGATTATTAAAATATATTTTTCATTTTAATAAAAAAGTACTTTTTATGATTAAATTTTTTATTTTTATTTTTATGATAATGTTTAACTTTGTTGAATTAAAAATGAAAATAGAAAGTTTTTTGTTAAAAATAATAAATGCTAAATCTAACTGGTACAATGTGTAGATGAAATAAGTTTTGCTTAAGAGTTTGTTCTCGTTCCTTTTTTGTACTAATAAAAAATTCAACTACACCTGGGTAGAAATATTCTAATAATGTTAAAGTTACCAAAAACATTAATCGTGTAACCAAAACATTTACTGTGCTGAAGGTAGAAACGCTCCATGTAATAAAACGCGTAAACGCTTTGACAAAATAAACGAAACAAACCATTGCAGGATCCAACACATTCATTGAATAGTTTTCAATATTTTCCAAAGCTTCTGTTTAAGAAAAAGCTCCAGTTAAACGTGACTGAATACAAAACATCATGCATTTGATTCAAATTTGGAAAATCACAAAAATTGTTATAAAAATAATTAATTACAAGTAAGAAAAATTTGCAAACAAAGTTCACCGTAAAAATTGCAGTGGATCGATCTAGAATTCCAGACTATAGACCGACCTTGACCACATTGGCTAAGTGGCCGAGCAAGAAAAGGCGCAATCAACCTTAACCGTTTGACTACTTAGACTGGGAGGACTTTGCGGGTTCAAATTCAAGCAGCGGTAGGCTGATCAATTATAAATAATGGGGCGGTAAATTGATCACACTGCCGTCGCTTAGATAAGAACGAAGTAACCGATTCCACCCACATCATAAAAATTTAAATGTTTGTATTTGGATGTAGTTTAAATAAATAAAGGTAAAGAAATAATGATGTGGATGGCCTCTGTTATAGACGTATGTCTGAGGAACGGATGTTAAACCACATTATTATTATTATTATTATTATTACGAACGGACCTTGATGAAGGAATAGCGCAGGAATTCGGCACAATATGTAAAGTTAATAGCACCTGTGGCTCCGAAGACAAGAGTTTTCGGGCACATTTTCGTCATACCAAAATTGTTGTTTCGTTGTACCATGTATCTTCTTAAATCAGTGACCATTTGTTCTGATACACCAGTTATAATATTGATGGTAAAAGTGGAATAATATTTATTTGATTTCTTTCAATTTTAATGTCTTCAACAAAAGTAACTTTTCGAAGTATTTATTTGATAGTTTTTTTATCTTGATGTATTGTTATTGTGTATTTCTTTATATTATTTTTGTAAACATTTTTTTGCACAAAACAAAACTAACATTAGTTTTTCATTTGTTTTTATTTTTTTTGTTTTTGTTTTAGGTAAGTGTACGTGCCGATTGGAACATTTAAGAAAATGACATAGCTTTTTTTTATCATCATTTTGTTGACATGTAAGAAGAGGGGGGATATCCTATTCATTAATCTCACAAGAAATAAACTGTAAGAATAAAAAGTTTTTCGTTTTTTATACCTATTTTTAAGATTGATAAATTACTATTTGTAAGTAAATGTTTTTAGATCAATGCTACGTCATTCCGACGACACCAATCAATATTATCAAATTTGAGCGTATTTTAAATGAAATGTTTCATTTTTTTGTTAAAAAAAGATGATTTTTTTTTGGCGTATTACATTTTGTAGAACCTGAGAAAAAAAAGTGAAAACAAATTGTTTAAATACCATGTGTAGACAGTGTTGATTACACTTTCACATTACACATACATACATGTCTCACATATACATATAACTGATATACCCATAAAATACTATACAATTTGCGCATAATTTCATGGGTAAACAGTGACGTTTACGAAAAAATGTTTTTTACATTTAAACTTTTGTTCTATCTCTTGCGGTTTACAAGATGGGCCCTACTGACCCAAGCCATAATTGACCTATGTTGCTCATTTACGAACTGGACCTCATTTTTTAAGTCCTTAACACGCTATAAAAATTTCAGCTTGATATCTCTTTTCGTTTTTGAGTAATCGTGATGACAGACAGACAGACAGACGACAGACAAACAGATAACCGGAAATGGACTAATTAGGTAATTTTATGAACACCTATACCAAAATTTTGTTCATAGCATCAATATTTTTAAAAGTTACAAACTTGGGACTAAACTTAGTATACCTTGGTTTATTTCATATACATGGTAAAAAAATCCGGGAAAAATAGACATTTCTGTACTAGTGTCTCATTTTTTAACGCATGGGCTAAAAAATTTTTGGATTATTTTTTATAGTTCCACGTTTTTAAGATCATTTCTCATGAACTTCACATCATTGATTGATGAAAATTTTTCGAGGTGTAGAAAGTGAACCACATCATTAGAGCAAGGTAGAAAAGATAGAATGGTTCACGTGATGAAACACTGCACAAAAATTTAAAACATTTATTGCACATCGGCATTCCCAAAAAATGATTGCTCTCTAAATATCCATTTCATCTCATCTGATGCCCTTGACCATCACTTTGATATTGATTAAAGAAGGAGTGTTATAAGTTTAAAGTATTTATCTGTGAGTCTGCGGGTTTCTCAGTGACATCGTAGCTCTTAAACAATCGAACCGACTTGATTGAGAACATTTATAGCTAAGTTACCACAAATCGGTTTACAAAAAATAAATCACTCTTGTCAGGGGTTTTTTAAATTTTGTAAATTGCACCTGTCAAAAAACAAGACTTTTATGCTAAAGGCTGAATATATTATATTAGTTTAAACTTTAATTTCTGCCAATTCGACCATTTTACATTACACATTCAGTATATTTAAATAAATCTATTAAATATATATAGGTACATGTAAGGTCTATGCTGGATACATACCTGTAATACTAAAATAAAGTTGAGTGATCTTGACTTCAAAAAAAAAAAGAAGGAATAAAGACAAAAAACTGTCTAAAGGTTTATTCGAGTGCAAAAGTTTGAGTACTATCTATACAATTTGTTTCTTAAAGGGTACCTTTTGCCTACTGCTATAACTCTACCTCTCCCATTTACCCTTGTACAATTTTTTTTTATTTCATCTCTTATAATATCTTATTTTTAATTGGACACAGTCTTTTGTATTAAGTAGTTCGTACGATCGCTGCTGTGCTAGAGCTAGTAACTCACTCACATATATATAAAATTTAAAATAAAATAAAATAGAGGAAAACTCTTATCGCTAAGGATGAAAAAATACTTACAGTTCTATCAACGTTTAGTTTTTATATAAAAAAAGTTTAAATGAATATTAAATTATGTAATATATAATATTAACAAGACGATATGTTTTGAGAGTTCTTACAACTTGTAAATATTTTTAAATTGAACATTTTTTTTTTCTAAATGCAAGTGTCTACCCGTTTTATAAGTTATTTAATTATATAGGTAAGGTTAGGTTATATTGGCTGTCCACGAAGGACACACCTAGGCTATAGAGCCCGTTGTGGTACCATACATGTGTTTGACCACCTTTTCGCTGATAATTTCATTTATCAGCTCCTCAATTTCAGGGGCTGAGTGCTTCTCCTTTATGCACTAAACCAGCCCATCAAAACTATTAATTAAATTAATTTTGTTGCGAAGGCGGGAATCTAACCCGCTACCCTAAGCATACCGCGTGCGGAATTGGTTACACATCAACCACATGAGCTAATAGGGCGACTCTCCCGACAGTAACAAACACAACAACAAAATAATTATGCAATTTACTACTGTCATTCGGAATCCATGTGCTTAATTTCATTTTTTATTTTTTAAGATTAAAATTATTACCAAGACTATACAAGATTGTACCACACTATGGATGTATTTCGAAATATACATCAGTATACTGGCCTTTATATGATGAGTCCAACACTGATTCGGAAATGCAATGTCCAGGGCGATAACATAGTAAGTGTAAAAGTTTCCTTCATCTCTCTAAATCATTTGTTTTATTCATCGATATGTAACTTTTATAGTTCAAGAAAAAATTCCACTCGCTCTAATGCATATTTGCCCGGTTAAACTCGTCATATTCGTCACACTGTTCTTACCAGTACAATATGGCGGCATACCTTAAATATTAGAATAAACTATAATTATAAGAGCGCATGCACATTAACGAGCATAGATTTAATTAAAAACAAAAATCTTTACCTTAAAATCACTTATATTTAAATAGAATTACCTTAAATATTTTATTTATTAATTGATGTTTATAAGTTTAATATGACTGATGTGATTACTCCTATGATTTCATATTTTACATTATTTACATAGTTTTCACATTTATAAGTATATAATATTTGAATATAGAATTGATCGTGAGCCCATAATTGAGAGAAATTCCCGTGACTTTTTTTGTCTGCAACGAAAAAAATTTGAATGAGTCATATCTAAAGAAATCTAGTTTTTATCGAGTTTATTTCTTTTCGTAGCTACTGAAAAAACATTTTTCGAACTTTTCGTCAGCTGCAAACTGTTTCTCAATTTTATAATGTTTCGTGTTAACCAAAAATACTGTCAAAAGGCGACTGCTATTACTAATGCAGCTAAATTGTAAATACGGCATTGGGCAACGATTAAAACTTTAATTCTCCTTATAACCTTTTTATTAATCTTCGAAAGACTAGAAAAAAAGAATAATGGAAATTTGGCCTCATAATGAGATCTCGGTCTAAATACACCTACATTAAATCGTAATTTTCGTATTATTATAATTTGATATAAATACCAACCTACTTTTAAGAAATGTGACACGTAATAATTATATATCATTAACTAAATTGAATATATTTAATTTCTTAGTTAATGAAATTTATTAAATATTTTATTCATATTTAAACATTAACAAATATTTCCCCAAGTTTAATTAAACTATAACCTGGCAGGTTGAATTTATATTGAATTTTATCGTTTAATTTCGACGGTCACACGAGTTCAAGACTTTCCCCCCCTCACAAAAAGGTTAGAAATAGAATTAGATAATGTTAGAATTAGATTAGAATGACTGCCTTGGGGTGGGACTCACTTAGACCATAGAATCCGTTGTAATACTGAAAAAGCGTCAACCCATCCCCGGCCACAAGTTCATGGACCATTCGGAGCTCTTTAAGAACAGCAGGAGTGCTTAAACGTCTCGAAATTTAGGTTGGGGGGAGGCTGAGAGAGTCACAGGAAGCTGGTCCAATTAGTTCATTTCCTTGTGGTAAGATTTGATCTGTCACAGAGAAGATGAGACATCGTTTTTCCCTCCTGCTTACTGTGATAGCTCCTGCAATAGTCATGAAGCATTCAGAATGCCGAACATGAAAGTGAAAACTTCATAATATTTAGCAGCAATTTTTTTTTTACGATAATGGCTAGTTCTTTTTATTGGTATTCGCACCGTGAGTGAGTTTTATTGGAGGCGTTTCCATGATAATGATACACTACTTTAATAATAGAATTGTATGGATGCATATATAATTGTATGGATTGCATTTATGACTTATATTGAAAATTAAATATTATTGTCTCACAAATTTAAATAAATAATTTACATTTGGAAAATAATATTTGTGCAATTTGATTTCTTATTTTCACAATTTTTAATGCATTAAGTTTAATTAATAAGTGTTTTTCAATAATTTTACATAACATTTTCTATAACATTAACATGTAAAGAAGTGCAAATTAGTCATAACAGCGTCCTTTATCGACAAAATTTTTCACGGGAAGCGCTGGCATCGATTTTATCGAAAAAATTAATTGAATGAATTACTTTGATGAAATAACAAACAAAATAATGATTTGATTTATGGGCTAATATTGTCATTTTATTATTACCAAGTTTATATTTAATATAAAAACACTTTCGTTGTTACTGCATAACATCTTGACATAAATTAATATAATATGAGAAAGGGAAAGAAACCTAGAGTGAAGATTGTTTGTTTCTGATAAAAATCAATGTAATATAATACCAGAAGCAATAAACATCATGCACACCTACTACTTATTAAGTAGGCGTCCTTGAATATTATCATGAAACTATAATTGGTATTGTTTTATGAATAATGCGGTGGTCTTTTGGCGGTATGTTTTATCAGGTGTTATAATCTGTACAGTATAATATAATGAATAAAGAAGTGCAATTTTATCTTTTTTTTATATTATTTATGTGAATGAAATGAAAAATAAATAATAGTTTAAAAGAACTAAAAAATCACGCTTTTGTTACTAGCTGAACTAAAAAAATGTTTATCGGTTAAAAAAAATTGAACGATTCAGAAAAAGAGGTGCTAGATTTCAATTCTTGTAAATACTTTATTGTATTGGCAGATATTGGTAAAAGTAAAATCATTATAAAATATTTTATAAAGCACTCCACGCTTTTTGACGATAAAATAGTTTTTTCTTAATTACTCTACTTTTTTTTTTGAACTTATAGGAATTATTTTCTAATTTTCAGTTCAGCTAGTCACAAAAGCCTGTTTTCTAGTTATTGAAACTACTAATTATTTTCTCTTTGTCAATTCAGCTAGCTATAAATACGTGTTTTTTAGTATTTTTAACTATTATCTATTTATATAATGGAATTTGGTTATCTGCGTTTTTTCCATCCAAGATTTTTTAGTTAATCGTCAAACCCGATTAGGCTTATCGGACAAAGTTATTAAATTATGTTACTGTCGCCGATCTTTGATAATTGTGCTTAGATTCAATTCAATCCGACGTTTTGAAGGGAGTGAGACATAGATACATACCAAGCTAATGAAAGCGTGTTAATAAGCCAGCATCAGTATATGAAATTTATCTTTACTCTTTTTATTCAAGACATATACTATATAGCGAAAAATATATAAGAAAATCGTCATGTCTTACAGCTTGCAGTCAAAATTATGTTTTTTTCAGAAATTTCCTGTCATCTGGCGCGATCACTTGAGTTAAAATGAGTTTCCTATCGCCAAGAGTTAAAATTGATTACAGAAATTTTTATACGTTTTTCTCTACGTGAAAAATGCCCCTGATCTGCTTTAATTTTAAAAAATCATATAATGGGTTACTTCTATTATATTTATTTGTAAAAAGGGTAATGTGGTTGTGGAAAGGATAAGAAATGGTACCTATTCAGAATGATTGCCGTGGTTCACAAATATTACATTTCATGCATAATCTACAAATGATTGACTTAATACAAATAGTATTCTAAATTTCTATTGGTATTTTAAATAGGTCCTAATTTTGTAAAGTCATTACTTTTTTAATACTATACGACTATATTTTAAAGATATTGTATTACTAATTATATTTTCTATTGAATTGATTGCAAATTATACATAATCGATTTAAACCATAATATATTATTTATTTTACAATATAAATACAAGACTTATCTCTGTTTACATATAAATCTATCTATTATTATATTTATTCCATAATATCTATTATTTTCATTAATGAAAATAAGCTAACTTTTTCTGTACTATATCTTTGTCTGATATATTTAACTGGTTACTCCTCTATGTATTATATGGAATATGCATATGTTAGTAAATATATACCGTTCATTAAAATAATAGCAATATGTGTACCATTGCTTTGTTATATTCAAAGATATCATTTTCACACAAATACTATATATTTATTCAGTAAAATATATTTCTATATACAGTATGATAAATGAAAAAAACCTTAAGGAGATAATCTGAAAATGCGTAAAGAGATGAAATTGTAATATAATTATAATATTGTCAATATACCTCAGATTTAGCCCAGTTCTTCGGGTATCTTTAATAGCCAATTTATATAATAAACCGTAAAAGATAAAGCAACACTTTTAATTAGAAAATTGATTCGCATAAAAAAACTAACATTTTTCATCTAAGCCATTCTTTCGAGAATCGCTAGCTTTCGTAGAAAATGCGACTTATAAAATGTCCTTACTGCATGTAATCGAAAGAAAACTCGCTTACTGCGGAAAAATGCTTAAGCCAAAAGTTGTCAAGTACAATAGACGATATTCTTCTGTGTCCATGACTTTGACCTACAATTATCGACAAAGTTAAATTGTATTTTTTTTTTCGATAAAATGTAATAATGACGTTCGTCAAAAAAATGTTTTAAACAAAATTTTCTCCTATTTACAATTTTTGAGGTCATTTTTAATAGGTGCGCCTCTTGCGAGATATTCAGATGTATACATTAAAATAGCCCACCCTGGATATATAAAATACACCAGCTGTTATCCATCGGCTTTATTGTAAAATCACAGCTTTTCAAACAAAAGCGCCCATACAATATTTTTGACTTATTCACTTCGCCCTATTTAAGTGAGTAATATTTCCTTGGCCCTATTAGATCTTTGGACAGAAAGGGTGCTTTGTTAAATGATTATTACATATTTGAATCTTCGTGAGTATCTTCTTTTTGGCGAATCTTTCAAGCTTCTCTCTACGATTTTTTTCGAAAGTAAACGGCTGCACTTTCGAAAAAAGTCGTAAAGAGAAGTGTGGAAGATGAGCATGATAAAGTCATATTTAAGCTATCGGTTGAAAAAAACGGGGTAGAGAATTGGTCGACAACCGATGGGCTTGTCTTCTTTGCCTTGAACATGCCGTAGTTAAGAATTTTTTCTTTTAATGCATACATGGTTCACTTTTACTGAATTGTTTAATAATAAGTAATGTTACAAAGTGATCATAGTGTCCGAAAAATTCCATGCCGCGTTCTTTCAAACCGATAGTTTAAATATGCCGTTATGATGCTCATTTGAAAACGCAGTTTCGAAAACGTCGTAGAAAGAAGTTCGGTAAGAAATTCGATAGACTCGCCAAAAGGAAGCTATCTGCGATGTTTCAAGTATGTATTAATCAATTAACAAGACACCTTTTCTGTCCCACGGCTTATATACTTTTCCCCAAAATATCTATTGGGAATAATCTTTATCTATAGTTTGTTGGTGTAATACTATATTCTTTAGCTGTTTTATGTATTGAATTCGGTTGAATTAACTACTGTTTTCTATTTTTGCAGATTTTAGTACAATTTATAATCATATTATTAATATGAACGAATTATTTATTAACTTTGTACTTTTCATCATACACAGAGAACTAGATAATATATACATAGGAATTGTATGAATATATCTTCATAATAAAATATTACAGACGTATCCATATATTTATCATACGTACTGACTACAATGTGTCTATGTCTAAGTGACTATAACTCTATAGTTACATGACTGACTAGTTATTAATTATCGTTACTGCATGATGCATGATAACAGTACATGTGTGTGTGTGTGTCTATGAATAACTAGTATTTATAATACCAACAAACCATGTATATTATCTCACCTATTTAAATAATATGCTTACATCTTTTCTATTAATAATTATACAAATAATGATAATACATGGGAGAGTGTTGCTGTTAGGACCACAATTTACACTATTAAGTTCTTTCAATTTAACAATGGAAATTGTCTCTTTTTGAAAGCACCTTAATTCGTCCGTATTAATATATTTTTCGAGATTATAATGTACCTAGTACCATCTATCATGTAATCCCCGCGCCTTCAAAATGTAATATTTGCAATACAGTCTAGAAAATAGTATCACATAGCCTTTGTGATTGAAACATCGAAAAACTTAGAACAAAATTATCTCATGGACTTTTTTTGTTTTGAGCAACTAGAAAGATAACTGCTTTTAACCCCCCCCCCCACGAACGCGAGTAAGTTTGACCGCTATGTGTGTGTGTCTGTGGCATAGTAGCGCCTAAACTAATGAACCAATTTTGATTTATTTTTAATCGTTGTATGGTACATTAATGGATTGTGGTCTTACCTAGGTTAGGGTGCCGTATCCAAAAAAACTTAATAATTGATGATTTGTAGTTGCTGACTCATGGATAATTGTATCATTCAAGAAATACGTAATATGTGGGTAATTCAAGAGTGTCGCTAAGGTACAACAATTTTTCGCTTTAGTACAATATTACGTTCATACAGAGCGGGACATAGAAGTTGAGCGATTTTGAAAAAGATGTAAAAAGAAATTCCTCCAATGTTTCCAAATTATCTTCTTACAATCTTTAACAACACAAAAATTATTAATAGTCTAAGATCCGAATTAGGGTCGACCTTCACCCATCTGTTTACCGAATGAATGTTATTTTTTATGAAGTATAAAATGTTAACAAATATCCCTGTAATGGGTTGCCTAAAGAAATGCGGTCAAGACTACTTTTAGTGAAAAAATCAAGAGTAAAATCTTTTGAAATTTTTCTCTTACTTGCATATCTAACGAATTTTGGTCATAAAAGTATGTAGCAGCTCAATAGTAAAAGCCATAAGAAATATGCAGCGGCTGAATTGTCGATCTTTTCATTCTCTATTATCCTATATATACAAGTTGAAAATAATAATTACGTGCATCTGTTAATTCATTGACTCGCATATCTAAATAAAGATAATTTTGTTACAAATACGGTGGCATATGATTGGTCACAAAATATTGGTCAAAAATAATGTTTACAAGCTTTCCAAGTTTTGATATTTATATTAAAAATAGTCTTGACCATATTTTTTAAGGCAACCCGTTACAGGAATATTTGTTAATAATTTACGTTTCATAAAAAATAACTTTCATTCGGTAAACAGATGGGTGAAGGTCGACGCTAATTCGGATCTTGTACTATAAAGAAAATTAAGTAGTGGGAAAGTGGCATGCAAGAACCAAGTTTTGAGAATAATTTTAAGTTAGCAACACTGCGTTAGCTTAACTGTCACCCTTAATCGCACGCTTCTCTGTCCTAATCGGTACATATATATATATATATATATATATATATATATATATATATATATATATATATATATATATATATATATATATATATATATATATATATATATATATATATATATATACTTCATATCTATATATGATGTAAAATGATAGAATATGATTGCTTCGAGCATATTTTACAATGATATATTACAATTATTATTATTATTAACTTGAATACAAATGAACTGAACAGATGTATGCTTTTGAATATACCAAAAGAACTAAAAATAAGTACGGTATATTATTAATATTGCTTAACGAATACTTTGAACTGAATATTATAATTCAAAGGAAAATCTAGTTTATTATGAATGAAAAGAAAGAATCTTGGTTTAAAAAGAAGTTTTACTTTAAATCTTCAAATCTTTCAGTGTAAAAAATTCATTTCAGTTTTTTTTGTATTTTTCTTTTAACAACTTAACAATTTTTAAACAATTAAAAATTGAGGCGATTAGAGAAAAAATCACAAAAGTACTTTTTTTGATTAAAACTGTTCAAAAAATACAAAAATAATTCCTTCGGCAATTCGCAAAAAAGCATTTTATTATATTTTATAGATATCTAAGGTATTCTTAATACTGAGAACAAGCCAATTAGTAATACTGTTTGACGTTAGATAATTAATTTGATATTATTCATTCAAATATCTCATTAGTGACCATAACTTCCACCAGATTTTGAGAATTTGATTATACTCCAGAGATAATTTTAATCCCCAGCTTAGGTCCGTTTGTATATAATTCCCTTATCGAAGTATTTACGAAAATTTTCCTGAGATAAGAAGGTGAGAATAAAAATTTTATATAGTGATTTGGTTTCCTAAGTTGGTATTTGAAATAACGTAATCAACAGATACGAAGGTTTGTGGTTTTACATAATCAATTAAATAGTTTTTACCTTAAATGCCAATTTTTAAAGTGTAAATACCAACAATTTAGGTACCAACCCATCGTACCTTTATATTTGGCGTATTTTGAATCATATTTCATTTAGTTAATAACAAAATGACGAAGTTTTTCATGGTATGCTACAAATTACGTTACATATACAAAATATTATTCAAATTTATAAAATTAGAGTGTTTAAGAGTATACCGAAAAAAAAGACAAAAAAGGAAAAAAAAAACCAAATTTATTATTAAATTACGTAAGACATCTCAACTATAAATTTGTTAGTGAGTGCTATTACTAATATCCATTCAGTAAATTAACTTTTATTTGCAAAGTTTAAACTCTTAGAATATCGAACAAAAGAACTACTATAGATATACAGAGTGCGAAACTTAAAAACTCAAATAGCGAGGATAAATTCATATATATCGAAAACATTGTGTTAACATGCTGGGATTTTAATGTCATTGTAGTGTCGTTTCTCGTAAAACGCGATCAATAGATTTTTATCATCATCTCGACCACTAGATCTTTAGCAAATTTGCTGTAAAAGTGTTTGCAATAGAATAAAAAAAGTGTTACTTTCTTTATACCTACGTATGTTAATATGTTAGTATGTAACGGAAACTTTGAACATGACTTTGAGCCCCTTCAAACCATGGGATCAACTTCATAATTTTATTTGATTTTCCTGATCAGGATATTCGGGACGATTTCTATATCTGAAAATATTTACATTTACTTGCGCTCCCACCATATTTATACTATAGTTTAAAAAACTAAAAAACACGCTTTTGTAAATAGGTAAACTAAAAGGTAGAAAATAATTTCTTTAAATTCAAAACATCATTTTATCGAAAAAAAGGGTGGAGTGATTTTTATAGATGCCTCTAGAGAAATTTAGGAGAGCTCCAGGGGAGCTATTTTCTTTTCTAGGTAGACCAGTTTATTTAGCTTTAATGAGATTTATGTTAATATCAATAAAATCCAACCATATTGTACATATACTACATATACTTTAAGAAATTTGGATCTTATTAAGAACGACAAAAATTTTTATACAGAAAACAAAAGTGAACACACTCTACACATTTGATTACATTTATAAGAGAGTATCTATAGATACCAGAACTGAAAGGGTAAAAGTCTTATAATGTATAACAACAATAACAATTTATTGTTTTTCACCATATAATTTATAGTCGCGTATTGTATTAAGAATATATCTAACAATAAGTAGTAGTTTTGTAAAAGTATAACGCGTATTATTAACTTTGACACAAATATCTAAATTTGTTTTTGTGTTGTTTGGCGACTCTGTCACCATTTGTGTGAAAATACTAACAATAATAGTATGATTTATTTAAAACTTATTGTTTTATTAAATTACTTGCCATAAAATATTGTATGTATATTTATTAATTTTTGGCATCTATAAATATCAATGTTTTATTCTATCAGTAGAAGATAATAAAATTATTTCAACTTGTGCTTATTTTGCACTATTGCCATCCTAGGCAACATCGACTATTTCAGCAAATTATTAAACCTAAATCTTTATATACGGTTTTTGGTAATTCGATATTAACATTGAAAGAAGCCACTAAGACTTGTTTGCAACTAATGATAATTGAACCAGAGGCTTAAAACGTATGGTGCTCGAACTTGAGCTAATTTACATTTAGAAACTTATCTACTTATCTACTAAAAATAGCGTGTCTTAAAAAAACAATGATGTTTTAGGTAAATAAATTACTTTTGTCAAATACGTAATGATTTAATAATTTTTGATGCTCGCTTCAAATTTCCACAAGGTGAAAAATATAGCTCACTAGATCACAGAGCAACAGAATACTTATACCACCTTTTTGATTGGAGGTAAGAATATACTTTTTTGCATAAAATTCTAAAAAGTCTACAGAAGCCAAGACTATATTATATTCAAGCATCAACTCAATACTAAGTAGCAGACAAAAATACTCATATAGACTTTAGTAAAGGCGTAAGTAAAGTAGTTACTCTCTGGGTGAAACAAAGTATTTGACTAAACCATTAACTGTTTCGTCAAAAACAAACAACAATTTTTGAGAAACCACCGTAAATTAATTCTAATTTGGAGTCATTTCTAAAGGAAAAAACACGATTATTACGAAAATTTGAACATCAAAATTTCTAAGAATAAAATACATTCCAATTTATAAAAATCATTGTTTTATGTTATCATAATAATAAACTTTTAAAGAAATTAATTCACGAACAATTAAAAAAAGGTAAAAATAATCCTAGATATTGTCAAAGTTACATAATTTGATTAAAAAATATAAAACTTTCATAAAATTATTAACTATTAATAAAAAAACGTTTTGCACTAATTTATTTAAGTCGAACACGTATACCAATGAGTTTTATTACATATTAAATTTTTTTTTAACGGAATAATAACATGAGATACAAATTTCTACTAATATTAATTATCTCATTAAATTTCACTTTAATGAACTTTATTGCACATATTAATAACATACATAATTACATTATAATTAATGATATGTAAATTAATATTTCATTACCTACTGTTAAATAAATTATACTTTCATAATTTATTTTCGTACTCATTTGTGTCTAATGTATATTTTTCTTTCTAGAAACATTTCAATTAGAAAACACCATAGGTACTCAGAAATACCATTTGTAAATTCCAAAATTAAATTTTGACTTAAATTATTATTTTTAAATTTAGTGTTTCATCGATTTTTTTTAGAGTTTAGAAACTAAGATAAAACCAGATTAATGGAAACTAATACGAATACTAACGAATACTATCCTTAACTGAATCACACTATGAGCCGGGAGGTATTTGATATTTGTATCAGGTGCCTATGGTTTTCCATTAGGCTTACACATAGGTTAATACCGGAATAGTTCCCAACAAAGTCAGCCATGGCTGTATACCTTCCCCTTCCTTTCATTTTCTTCATCCCTTTTTATGACATTTTCTGTATAACATTTGTATTGTTTAAGGTGATTATAAACCTACAGTATTGTAAAAAAAGTTTTGGTTTATTTTACGGTATATATATATATATTTTTTTTTGGCTTAACAATACCACGCAACTACAAAAATATATAATATATTGTTTGCAAGTGATGCTTATAAATTTGATAATATAGATATCGCTCTTCAATCGATACTCTTTCTATATTCTTCTCTGTTCATGAAATGACGGATCTTGGATGAACTCATAATTAAATTTAACGTTTGTTTTTATACCATTGGCAACCTTATTATTATTATAAACTACAAGATTGTCTACATGTTTTAGATAGTTTTTTTATCACACTCTCTAGATTTTTTGATATAGACATATCCAATTGAAAAGGATAACCTATATGATTCATCATTTTTTCAGCCAACTTTGAACAATAAAGTAGTGTATTTATTAAGTTTTATTGAATCCCTAGTATTACTCAATCCTTCCGTATTATTGAGTTTAATGATTAAAAAAAGTCTTTTCCGTAAATACATCCGTCTTTTTGATAACCGGCATGGTAGTTCAAAATATAATGTGAATTCAAATCATCGCCTTGTGCAAACCAAATTGATCTACATACCTGTAAATCATTCAACTATGAATCATGCTTTGAACATGTATTAATATAACTATAATAAATAGAGGTGTTAGAATCTATTAGACGATACAGTAATTACTCAAGTGCCTCAAGTACCTAACCGATATATTGTAATCTCTACTGACTGAAATAATTGACTACTCATCCTCAAGCAATAAGACCAAGGTATCAACTGTGAGTGTAACAAATGCACTCACTTTTTGTACTTTTTGGGTCAGAATTACCTTATATACTGAGTTTTATCGAAATTTTTTTAAGGGGTACCTTTCCTTTTGAAAAAATCGGAAAAATCGGGAAAAAACTTTTGTGTTGGGATTTGATGAAACTCGGTGAATGGGATAATTTTGACCCAAAGAGTATAAAAATCCTGTTAATTTAATGATTGGATGCAGAGTTTCTGAGATATTGCAATTTTTGGATTGGTTTTAGTCCGTATCTCAAAAACTATTCGACCAGTCAACAAATGCACCCGATTTTTGAACTTTTTGGGTCAAAGTTACCTTATATACTGAGTGGTACCCCTTTGTAAAAATCGATAAAAACGCAAAAAAGAAATTTGTCTTGGAATTTTATGAAACTCGGTGGATGGGGTAATTTTGACCCCAAAAGTATAAAAATCGGGTTAATTTAATGATTGGATGCAGAGTTTCTGAGATATCGCAATATTTGGATCGATTTTAGTCCGTATCTCAAAAACGATTCGACCAGTCAACAAATACACTCGATTTTTGAACTTTTTGGGTCAAAATTACCTTTTTTCCACTAGAAGATTTTTGTTTTTTTTTTCCAATCTGAATTTCATATTCTTTCATAATAAAAGAAATGACCTCAACGCCAATCTAATTCTTGCATTACGAATGGTTAGTAAACAATAATAAGTAGGTAATACAATATTTTAAGATTTCTGTTATAGGACAAAAACAATAAGCCAAAAATACAATCCTTAGGCTGGCATACCTTGTATATAATAAGTAAAGTTAAATGAATAAAAATATGTATACATTTATTTATTTATACATACACTGAAAAAAAAAAATTAAAATAATGACAACCTCGTCCCGAAGTTGGCCGTTTCATATTGAAATAAAGTAAAAATACTTTCAAACAATTTATTAATGCTTGCTTGGAACAAGTAAAGCTTAATATTTTCTCTTACAATAGAATGGAATTGAATTTAAAATATGAATTCATTGATACAAAATCACAGAAGTTAATTAAACTAAATCCTTACTTCAATGAAAGAGATTGATTTTAGTTTAAAGTCATGCATTTTATTGATGAAAAATCAAATTGTACTAAGTAAATAAAACCAGCACATACCTGCCATGCCTTGGCTATTTGTGGCTGTCTCAACCACTTGAAGATAGTTGTTACTAATGTACAGAAAGTTTGAAATTTGTTACTAATGAGAGTAAATTTCTTTCATATAAACTCATGCGATTGTGTCAACTTCACTATCACATTCGTGACCCCATTCGTCATATTTACTCTCGCGATGAGGTTGAGACAACCTTATATTGGTTGATATTAAGAATTTTTCTTTCAGTGTAGCTGTATTTACGTAATGTTTACATAAATTTTTTTTAAATACATTAAGCACAATTGTATATTTTTTAATTACTTTTTCATACCATTAAAAATTATTTACCACGAATTTTTTAATGTATATTTTTTATGAGGGGGTGAGTAAATTTATTTATATGCATGAAAGGTAAATTTTTTTATTCTTACACTCCTTTATAACAAAATGTAATAAGTAGGACAATTTTAAATACGAGGAATTATTACCAATGTTATAAAACTACTAAAAAATTGGCGATAATCTTTAAAATCGATTTAGTTTGGAATGGCATGACATATAATTTTAATATATAAATAACTACTATGGAAATGAATGACCAAATAAACCTGGCTCAATTCATTTCGAAAAGTGAAATGGAAAAATAATTAGGTAATTCAAAACAATAATTCAAAAGAACAAAGTCTATTCAAATATTTCAATATCAATTAAAATATTTCCAAAAATTTGTCCCAAAAAATGAACCCTCTCTAAATATCCTTTTCATCTCATCTGATGCCCTTGACCATCACTTTCATATTGATTTATGAAGGAGTGTTATAAGATTAAAGTGTTAATCTGTACGTCTGTGTGTTTCTTAGTGGCATCGTAGAACCTAAACGGTCGAACCGCTTAGGTTCTTATAGCTCAATTTCCAAAAATCGGTATACTAGGAATAAATCGAATTTGTCGGGGGTTTGTAAATTTCACTTGTTATTAATTATAGTTTTGTTTATTCATATAAAGTGGATAAATAGATATAAAATACTGATTGTGGTATATTATACTTATAAGTATTATTGATAGAATCATCGGCGATTGTTAAGAACTTAATTTTTTTCTCCTTTCAATCTTAAAGTCGTTAATCTCTTTCTAAATACACACTTACAAGCATATATAAATAATATTTTGTATTGTGTACCCTAAAGATTCATTGAATGTTCGTTTGTTCGTCTTTTAATAAGACAAAAACAAAGCTCACAAAATACTAAAATACAATGATGATTCAACAAGAAAATTATTATTATTTGGTAGATATTGTTTATGTTTTCTTCTGGTTATTGTTTGTTTCTTATTATTTCTATCTATATAGTGACTAATAAGGGTTTGTTGTTTGTAGTAAGTATTTGAAATGACGGTTCTCTTTCATACCCTTGTTTATGTATTGTTTTATTATACAGGATGAACCGGTAGTTTCTAAGAAATTTGCGATCCCATAATAGGGAATATTCAAGTATTTTCTTTTTGAGAATAATTTTCAGATAATTAAATGCAGTTCTTTTGGCGCTCTCTGTTGATGATGTATTAATATGTGATCTGTCAATTGATGACAGTTCAATGTATAATTAACACCTTAAAAAATGAATTTTCACCACATAATTTACTCACGTTATTATTAAGTTTTCTAATAAAGAGCCGTAGAATAATATAACTCAGTAATATCACACAAAATATAAGTAATTAATACCATACAGTATGTCAGCAAATATGACAAGGCACATACTATGACGTCATGTCTTAGTATGTGCCTATTTCTTGGTGGTCTTCTCATAGGGCAAATATATCGAGGTTTATTATGATTTTATTAATTTAATTAATTACAAATTTTTGTAATTATATATTGTAATTATATATGAATGGATTTAAAAAAAAAAAAAACATTTATAGGTAACTGCTATGCTACTACAATTAATATTCCTGCTATAAATAATTAATGAGGTGCTTAGGCTCAGGGCGATACTGTTTTGAAAAATTCTACTTGAACCCTCAAAATATACTGCCATCTTCTATTTAATTAACTGATTTATTTTAGGAAAATGGATCTTCATGCTGAAGGTATGCTTTGCTGAATGCACTTTACCTATTTTAGAATTATTTCATTTTCAATAACAATTGAAGCGCATAAAATCATCACGATTTACAGCTAAAACATCCTTTATAACGATGCTTTAAATAATTTACTTGAGTTGAAGTAATGAACTTTATTAAACAATAATAGATATATAATTTCATGAATTATACACGCCAAACACCAAAGAGTTTCACATGTTGAAACAAGCTAAGTAACATAGAGTAAGTATGTGTACATGTACATAACCTAGTGCATAGTTTCGTTTGAAGATCGTAATGCTGATGTTGTTGCCGATGATATTTCAAGAATAGCATCCATTCCTCCTACAGTGTCTCATCTCTTCTCTGGTAATAATAACATTCATACAACAAACACAATAATATTAAACAAAGGATTGTGCTTATATATTACTCTCTTAGATTGTTTGTACACACAGAGTGACTCAATAATACATTGACAAACTTCTAGCGTGGCTTCGTTGCATTCAAAAAGCAAGTTTATATGAGCATATAGTCTCAAATTTTTTTTTTCAAGATACAGGGTAAAAGAGTTGCATAACAAACATATGATAATGCTAAGTAAAGTGTTTTTAGCTTTAAAAAATCTCCTATAAAAATAAAAACAAAAGATTTGCTCGAAATATACTATCATAAAATTTTTCTAACTTCTCTTTTTAGCCTTCAATCTATTTTTGTTATTCTTCGATCCACACCCGAAGTTTGTCAATGTATTATTGAACCACTCTGTACATTATAACATTTATGATATACCGGATATGATATTTATAATACGCTTATTTAAACTGAGGTTATTTCCCAAATGTTGCAAACCAAGTAAGTATTTGTCATGTGTACTAACTTCTTTCCATATATTTTGATAGAGTAAACATTGCCGCAATTATGATATGCGTAGCCTGTAAGTATTTGCCATAAAATCAATAGTTTTAAAATAAATAACTGAAAAATTATGCGATAGATAAATCTTGAAAAGAAAGAAACAAGTTCAGTAGTTTGCACAGCGTCTTTTACAGTCAGGGCCCATTATTGGGAATGTTTAGTCTCCGGACAAGATATTAATGAGCTTTGACTGTTAAAATTGCTATACAGTTTACTAGACTTGTTTCTTTCTTAAATTATATTTCACATAAAACAACAATGTTGATACTTCTAAAAATTTGTTATACTCTTATTCTTTCAAAATATTCTAATGGAATGTCAAAACTATTCTAATGGAATTCTTTCAAAAAACTCATTTACTGAATCAAATATATAACTTTTCGAATATAGAACCCGAAAATATCCGACCTGGTTAGATATCGTTTAAGAGATCGATCCCTTGATTACGATCCTTTCACTTATACATCCCAGCTGCATTGTGCTTAATTATCACAAAATACATAGCTGTCATTCTAAATATTAGAAAAAATAGTTGGAAATGATTCCAAGTATGTAAAAACAAAAGTTGTTTTTACAAATAGCATTTTTGTTTCGTTATTTAAAAATTTTATACAAAAAGGATTAAATAAACTAAAATCTAAAATAAATTGGCAATGACGTTAAAATAAACATATTTATGTAAATTTTATGAATTTAACAATAACTAAACATGATTTTACAACGAAACTATTAATTTCATAAACATATTTTCTAACGATTCGCTATCAAAATTTTATAATAATGAGATCGTAATAAGTAGAAAATTGTTATATTACACTACGTTATTTAAATATTTACATACATACACATTAATTATTATACCGTATGTTTACATTAAATTTTGAATTTTGTAAATAATTAATGTAATACGACGATGTTTATGTGCTCTTTGCATTGTAATTTTGTAAATTTTTACTGTTGTCTGTTTCAAGTATTATAAATTTTCTTTTTAGTTTTATATCTTTCAACTTTCAAATATCGTAAAATGTGCACATAAAGTTTATTTTATAAAAACAATCAACTATTAAATTCTTAATACAATGATAGTTTGAATGTCCAATATTGGTATCCGATTAGACAATAAAGCAGACTCTCAATTATATAATTTACAAGTAGCTACATTAAATCATAAAAAACAAAACCAGATACTGATCGTATATCTTGTTCATATATCTTAAAACTGTTAGTTTATTAGATCAGTAACGCATTTAAAATTTATTTTTGCACACTACTATGTTTTTAGTATATAAATAAAAAAGTTTCATTTTATAGGTAAGACAACAAATAGGTTATTTTTTTTTTACAATTGGAGGAGGTTCAATAAAAATTTTTTACTTTTTTAATGGCTATTTAAAGATAGTTTAACTCATTTTTCCTGTAGATTAAGCATATATTTGCAGTTAGTACCTGTAACTAAGAAAACTACTTTATTAAGTGCATATTTTTATGTGTTTCATGTTGTTTTTGTAAATAAGTGGCTAGAATATTATGTTTTTAAGACTAAATAGTCAATATTGTGTTTTTAAAAGTGTGCCAGATTAAAGAGTAAATTATAATTTTTTTAAATTTTTGAACTGGAACTTCTTTAGGAATCGACAAGGTCGCTTTACGTCATGAAATGTAATCAAACAATTTTGTATACTAAGGTTGTACGAGCGCAAAGGCAAGTATAGACTTTGTGGTTGAAATTATTGGTATCTTATTTTCATCTTTAATGATGAATTTGGTTATTCACTTCATAAATTTAGTCGAAAAATAAGAATAAAATTTGTTAGAAAAAAAAAAACACAAAATGATCTTACATTAAAAAAGCGCAAAATAAAATTGAACATGTGCATAATCAATCATTAAAACCAGCAAAAAATCAAACCAAATCTGAGTAAAAAAGTAAGCATGATATTTATAATATACGAAGATAGGATAGGTTTAGGACTTAGTTTCAACTGGGTGTCCTTCGACACCTCTGGTTTTTTTAAAATCTAAGTTGACCCTGTTATGTTGTGATTTTTCGTATACAACTAAATGATTAGAATCCTCGTAGGTGTTTACAAGAGACGCAGTCATTCTCTCCGCAATACATCCGTTATGCACATAAAAACATATCAAACTTGTGTTATGTAACACAACACTACATAATAATAATAACAGTAGATACATTACATGACTACTGGTACTACTAGTAGTAAAGTATTATATAGTACTTCATTATAGTTTTAAAGAGCATCAAATTTAATAGTATTTTCATATAATAAACAAATATTTGAACATTATTAGGATCATATGGAATCTCTCTATAGATCTAGATGTTAACTTCAATGTGTGTTGTCAGTGAGTGAATTTACTAAAGACTGATCCAGATTATGTTATAATCGCTATGATATCTTCTTAAAATTTCCTGTTGTAGTGTAGTGAATATAGCTACAGAATAACACCTATGTAATAATAATTAAAGCTGTACAATCAACTATTAATTAAATGATTTTGATATTTAGTAACTTCTGATTTACTATTTACAAATCTATTCAAAAGTTTCTGATTTACAAATTTATTCAAAAGTTTTAAGTTTTCACTTCTATCGACAGTACCCATGACTGATTATTTTTATACCATGTGTATATGAAATATACATTGTATATTATGTTTAGTCCCAAGTTTGTAACGCTTAAAAATATTGATGCTACGAAAAAAATTTTAATATAGGTGTTCATAAAATCACCTAAATAGTCCATTTCCGGTTGTCTGTCCGTCTGCCTGTCTGTTAACACGATAACTAAAAAACGAAAAGAGATATCAAGCGGAAATTTTTATAGCGTGCTAAGGACGTAAAAAGTGAGGCCGAGTTCGTAAATGAGCAACATAGGTCAATTGGGTTCTGGGTCCGTAGGACCCATCTTTTAAACCGTTAGAGATTAGAGATTAGAGATTTAAACAAAAGTTTAAATATAAAAAATATTTCTTATTCAAAAATCAACAACTTTTGTTTGGAACATTTTTTCGTAAACATCACTGTATACCCGTGAGGGCGCAAATAAGGCGTAAATTGTATAGTATGTATTATATGGTAATATCAGTTATGTATGTGTGACATTTATGCATTTGTAATGTGACAGTGTGATCAACATTGTCTATACATGGTATTTCAACAATTATCTCAGTCAATTGTTTGTTTTCACTTGTTTTAAATGTGACATGAGTTCTTCTTCTATGTACGAATTTTCGTATAACGACAAGTATAGCTTGATATAGACATGCAATGAGTACCTAGCTATAAGCACGCAATGAGTACTTCTCGTTACATCCATTCCAATTTTATGAATTTGTTGATTTTGTGACCATGCCACTTAAACTAGAACTCAAAACTGACAATACAAAGTAGGTAATGACATAGAGCTCTTTGATTATAGAATAATAATAATAATAATAAAGTAAATAAAATTAAAAAACAAAAATACGATTACTATAAAAACACAAGATGAATAAATTAAATTTTAAATTCATTTGCCATCAAAATTTACTACCTGTATTTTAACATTTGTTTTGTGAAGACTGATATAAAAGTAATAAAAATCTTGTTTATATGAAAAATTGACATGAAATGTGAACATATGACACCAAACAACATTATTTAGCTTCATCAAATGGCGTCATCAAACATGAACAAAAATACTTTTATTTAAAATCAATAGCATCACATTACTTGCATGTAATAGTTCCTTATATCATGAGAATCAGACACATTTTGATTAGGTTATTTCATCAAAACTTCTGCTGTCTTCTTTCTGTATTAAAATAAAACAAAATATATAATGTTCTCTTCGTCTTCTTCTTCTGGTACTTCTTCAAAACTAAAACATAAAGTATGAAGAAGTAATGCTTGCTTTACTTTGCTTGTGCATCATGCATGGTTGTTGTATGAATGAGTTAGAGAGCTATATGTATAATGTTGTTAGCATTAAAACATGTATTTTGTTTGCGCTATATTATTTTATGAATAGAAAAAGATGTAAGACATAGAATAGTTTTGTCATATTATTTCCTTATCTTCATCACAAAACAATATACACACACAGTATACGCTGTTACACCGTGAAGAAGACGAAGTATCATCATCATCAAAAGCTATCATAGAAATGTATAAGATGAGTTCTATTATTTTACATATATGAATATATCAACACATTAAAGATATTTATACTATTGTTATATATTATATAGTGTGATTATATTTCAATTCTGAATATACAGGATTGTATTTGATACTTGGAAACTGTTAATTTGTACCAACACGCGGTACAATTTGTACCGTGGCACGAAAATACCTTATATACATGACCAACTTACTTTTAAAACCATAACAATCTTTTTCAGTAGTTGCCAATTGATTAATTGATCGGTAACGTGCGATATATCTATCGAAAAATCGATTGTGAAACATTGTGATATAACGTGTGATATAACCGAAATTTTCTAAGGCTGTTCTATTAAAAATAACATTATTTAATGTACTATAGATACTTAAGCTGCTAAAACAAAGCAGTATAGCTTTGTATTAATTAAATGAGATCAAAATTTAACTGTTCGTACACTATCTCTTATGTCAAATTTGGTAGTCACGTAAATATTAATGTCTTTCTGATTGAGATATTTAGTTCTTTTAAACTTTTGTTTTTTTGAGCTTTCATTCTCCCTCATCTTCTGTCTTTATCTACCATCTGTCTGTCCGTCTGTCATCACGATTACTGAAAAACGCCAAGAGATATCCACCAGAAATTTACTATATACTACTATTTACTACTATTTTTTTGAGGACGTGCTAAGGACGTAAAAAGTGAGGTCGTGTTCGTAAATGAAAAATATAGGTCAATTGGGTTTTGGGTCTAAGGAACCATCTTGTAAAAAGTTAGAGATGGAACAAATGTTTAAATGTAAAAAATGTTTCTTATAAGAAAATAAACAACTTTTGTTTGAAACATACTTTCGTAAACATCACTGTTTACCCGTAAGAGCGCAAATTATGCGCTAATTGTAAAGTATGTATATATGGAAATATCAGTTATGTATGTGTGACATGTATGTATGTATAATGTGACAGAGTAATCAACACTGTCTATACATGGTATTTTAACAATTAACTCAATTGTTTGTTTTCGCTTGTTACATTAACATTTACATAAGGACCAGGAGTGATATTTAATTAAGCATCATAATATTCACAGGGTATATTTTCAACATTCAACTATCTCATTGTAGACAATGAAAACATACAGATAGTAAAAACTAGCTTCCTGAAACATAGAAAATGACTATTTAGACAAAATCTTCCTCATGTTTGAATTTCGAATTCATCCATTTCGTTCATTCACATACACATTGTAGCGTATAGAGACGAGGAAAAATTGTTTAGAAAGAAAAGATAAATGGAGTTCGTTTGATAGATCTTATTCATTTCATTGTTTTGTAAAAATACCTCATGTATAAATCTACATATATATGTTTCTGTATTTCTATTAGATGATCGAAATTCATCCAATAAAAAGACAATGTTCAATGATTTTAACATTCTGTAGATAAAGACAAGAGATCTTATAAATAAACCAGCAATAGGGTAATTTTTATTTATTTTTTACTTCGTATGTATTATATATACATATAGGTATTTGTATGGTAAGTTTGCCTACATTTCGGTTATGTATAGAGTGTTTAATGAACCACTGCTAGAGTTTTGCCATTAAAAAAATACAATTTTAGGTTAAAAACAACCGATGGTTTACCAGTTTCTCTTCGAACACAGACATAACTTACCTAGGTTGAAGAATATATAGCCCATAAAAGTTATATACTCGATAGATGATACAGAAAATAAAAATAATTGTAAAAAAGTATTGAATATTTTCTTGCTACCAAGAGAAGTTTTTACTTTATACAATAGGGTACTTCCACTAGTGAAAAATAAATTATGAAAAAAGTTAAAATTTATGTACAAAAAATATACTTAAATATTTCGAGTCATAAAAGCACATTTTTCTTTTATAATATTAAAATTAAAAATCGAACTTTTTTAACTGTATACCACGTGACCTAACACGCGGGAAAACCCTGATGTGATGTCATATCGGTA
This sequence comes from Chrysoperla carnea, assembly GCF_905475395.1. NCBI lineage: Eukaryota > Metazoa > Arthropoda > Insecta > Neuroptera > Chrysopidae > Chrysoperla > Chrysoperla carnea. The sequence continues at coordinate 19,224,272 of NC_058339.1, forward strand.
TGAATCATAGACCATCAGTTAGTTCAGTGTAGACAGCTGGGTATAATATATCCAGATAAAATGTATTTATATTTATTATAATCAGTTGTCTATGAATATATTTGTGAAACTTGTCTGTGTTATTTCGTATAATGATACCAATATTACGTCACCAAATTGGATGCCCGCGTTTTTGACAGTTTAAAAAAGGTTTAAAATTTTATTTAAGTTTTTGGTAAGAATTTATTAACAAAATCAATATTTTGAAGTACTTTTTCAAATACAGTAGAATACCCTATTATATTAAACAAGAAATACATAAAATTTCTTGCTTATGATTAATATAAATTGACCATAAAAATCTATATTTTTGGTAAATTCGTGTGATTTTCCAGTGGAAAAATAAAAATGTATACAATAAACAAAATATAAATTTTACGTATGTACCCCGTATTCAAAAACAGTAGGTAATAGTATCTCATTCCTTTAAACAAAGTAATTCAATTCACTTCTCACTATTTGATCGTATATACTTACGGCAATGTTTTTTTTCCCTAAAAGTTAAAAGTAAAAAATAGTTTTTTTTTTTTTTTGTGAATTTCTTCTGAATTTATTATTATTGAATGCCATTATTTAAAACAAATATCTAAATTTAAAATAAGAAATGTAAATAAGTAAATACAAATACAAATTTATTTTATTTGATGTAAAAATAAAACCATGTTATAAATTATTACTTCAATGTCAATCACTTATTTTTTTTGCCTGTATGTAGTATTGAATAAACTTGGGGTGATGTTTTCCATCCGAAAATACAAGATTCAGTTTTCTTTTCAATTTATTATATTATTCATAAACAATTTTTACCAAAAACTTATAAATATAAGCTGTGCTAATATATTCATGGAAAACGGCTACGAAAATGTAAGCACTTTAAACTTATAACACTTCTTCTTAAATCATTATCAAAGTGATGATGAAGCACATCAGATGAGATGAAAAGGATACTTAGAGAGCTATCATTTTTTGGGAGAAATTTTTGGAAATATTATAATTGAAATTGAAATATTTGAGTTGAGTTTGTTCTTTTGAATTATTGTTTTGAATTACCTAATTATTTTACTATTCAACTTTTCAAAATGAATTGAGCCAGGCTTAATTGACTATTCATTTTCGTAGGAATTATTTATGTGTTAATATTATACGTCATGTCTTTTCCAGACTCAATCGATTTTGGAGATCATCGCCAATTTTTTAGTTTTTTTGAAAACGGAACTCTCAGCAAGAACACTCTCCGTTAAATTACCTTTCAAATGAAACAAAAAAAATGAAAATCGATTCATCCACTTAGGCGCTACGATGCCACAGACAGGCAAACACACAGACACACACACATAGCGGTCAAACACCACTTTTTTTAATTCGGGGGTTAAAATGTAAAGCAACGAAAAACTCTTTATGGGTACCGTGTAAGTTTTGGCTTAAGTCGAACCTTTAACTTTTAAAATTAATAACATAACTAATTAAGGCCACTCTTCAAGGAATCCAATGCTTTTCTAGTGCTTTTCATTTTCTTAATATTCGTACGTGGTTTAATTCAACATTTTAATTGTATTTCTTACGCACCTTTAATTTGTCAATATCTTTCATTTAATAAAATTCAAATAGAAGTTGTTATTCTTTGAATTCAATCTTGATATGAAAACATATTTCAATTAATTAAGATTGTCAAATCATTGAGACATCCCTTTTTTGCTATTATTTATTGATGTTAAAATACTCCTCTCTAATACTGTTATCCCAAATAACAGACTTGGAATTGGGAAACTGAAGATAGTTAGGTAGAATTAATTTAAAAAGTTTACAATAGCTCATTTTTTATTTAATTATTTAAGTGCATACATTATAAATATTACAATTGAGATTAAATTTATTATAAGCTGGACGATAATAATGTTTGTTCGATGTATATAGTCGAATTGGTTGGTTGAACTCGTTTTCTTTTATGCTTTTGTTGAAGAAGACATCTAGATTTAATTAATGCCGTTAAAAATTCTTGGAACTAGATTGAATGATCTCTATGTCATTGAACAAGTTTTCTTTGGTCTTCAAAAATAGAAAAAATATTAATGCTTATCAGGGCCGGATTTAAATTTCTGCTGCCCTGGGGCACTGAAGAAAATGCCGCCCTATGACTGAAATTTTATTTTAATAGTTTTGATATCTTGTTTTTTAAGAATTAGAATAACTAATTAGAATACTGACTATCTGGTTGCAGATAAAGATTTTAACGCAATTCTTTTTTCAGTATGAATCTGTAAGACTTCCCAGCGATGCGTCGATGCAGTAAAAAAGTTGTATAAAGTTTGTACTGTATGAAAGAATGAAGCAGCTTCTGGGGCGCATTCTACTGCGTGAACTCCAACTAAATTCATAGAATGAGCAGCACAAGGAGCATGTTCTGCAAGATATAATTTCATGAATTCTTGCCTGTAAGCCCGAATAAATCCCTGATACATTATTCGCGTTATCATATGACTGACTTTGACAATCTGAGAGATCAAGATCAAAAAACTCAAGAACAGATAATAAAGCAACTAGCAAATCTTCAGCTTTATGTCCAGAGTTCTCAATAAACATCAGAAAAAAAAATGTTTTTTAATTCTTCAAAAAAAAAACTATATTTATCAATTCCAGAAAAAAAAAAATCAAATTTTATTTTTTCAAACAATGCCCTGGGCGCTAGCCCCGACTACCCCTAGTGTAAATCCAGCACTGATGCTTATCTTAATTTAAAATTTGTTGGTAATTATTACTAGTGCACACATGCTTAGAACTGAACTGATAAAACTAATTATTATTGATTAAAGTTTCTTCGTTTTGAAGTACTCATGGTACAAGCAAAGTGGTAATAAAAACAAGTGTAAGATATCAATTCTACATTTGTTTTTGAATTCCTGGTACGAAGTTGATTAGTTTTAGTATCTAATACACAACACAAAATGAATAGAAATTTCAAATAGATGAGATGAATATGTAAAACAGTGGGTTTAATATGCATATTATTGATAGGTACACCTAAGTTATAAGGTGGGTGTTTACATTGCTCTCCAATAATGATGAAATTCTATAATTAATAATTGAATTTTATTGTTTTTTTTTTTTTTTTAAGAATAATTAATTATGTATATTTATTAATTATAAACAAAATTTGTTTAAAAAAATATAGACCGTGGAACAGAAAGAGTGCTTTGTTAAATGCTTGATACATACTTGAAACTTTGTGAATGGCTTCCTTTTGGCAAGCCTATCAAACTTGTCTCTACGATTTTTTTCTAAAGTGCTGCGTTTTCAAAAGGCAAAGATAACATCATATTTATGCTTTTGGTCTCAAAAACGCCCCAGGAAATTTGCTAGACACGACCGAACACAAAATACTGCACCGATAAGCTGGCCTACCACCTCGAACATGTCTTAAAGTATTTTTGTTTTTGAAAACATACATAGTTCACTTTTTCTGAATTATTTATTAATAATTAATATTATCTTTCGAAAAAAATCGTAGAGGGATGTTTGATAGACGGACCAAAAGAAAACCACTCACGAAGTTCCAAGTAGGTATGTGTTAATCATTTAACAAAGCACCTTTTCTATCCCATGGCCTAGAGCTGCCTATAAAACAATGCATTAAAAAATTTAAAAATATATACTTTAAAATAATTTCCTTTAATAATTTGCTGTCTTTAGCTAGTATCCAAATATTTCATTCAAAATTATTTAATACTTTTTGAGCATTTTATTGAAATGGATCTAATTTAAACAAAAAAAATGTGTTTTGTACTTTTGAACATGTATGAAACTTGTCAAGAAAATCTCATTCTCTAGTTTCTGAATATTATTTACCTAATTCTAAAAAATATACTGGATATTTTGAACAAAGAGTACAAAGTAAAATTGTAATATACAAATGGCGTATAATTAAGTAACTGTATAAATTACAATTATGCAAAAGTTATTATTTTCAAAATAAAATACCGACATTATTTAATTTATTACATATTTATCTTTAGTATGCATATTTTCTTAAAACGTGATCCAATTTTTAAGTTCTATGATAGCAGGACATAACGTAATATTTGAAAAACAAGCATTTTCTTGTAGTATTTTTAATTATAAAATAAATTTTCGAAATTATTATTTACTCGAATTTTGAATGAAAGAACAAAGTAATGAATTTACTTATAATTTATATACAAAGCATAACTTCATCAAGCTCTAGTACAAAAAATTTAATTTTCCTGGAAATAGATAGTACTGATATAAGATTCCTTAATAGAAAAAGAAACAAACTGTGTCGTGCCGGTTGGTACATTGTTTTATTCTGTAACTGGAATACTCACTTATTAACTAAAAGAAGCACTTTTATTTCTTTAAAGGGAGTTATTTCTTTGATGTAAACTAACCAGTCGTGCTTGTCAAGTAAAATTCTCAGCGTGCCTTTATTTGTATACCCTGTCTATATGTAATACTAGCTGGGAACTACCCGCTTTGCTGGGCAACATCCCCACTTGCACCCCTCCCTCCACATTTCCTTGCGTTGGATAACAGTTTTGTAATGTACACGTCATGCTCTTTTATTTGATACCCCACTTAGGTATATTTGTAAATATTCGATATTTCCTTCCCACTTTCTCGCTACACCTTTCTACCCTCCGAAGGTTAAAAAAATTTCTAAATGTAATTTAAAACATTCTGACCAAGTTTTGAACTATTAAAAGCCATAATTGAAAAATATGAATTTTTTATTCATGAACACCCCCGCAACCCCCCTTGTGGGTGGAATTTCGTAAAATCCGTTCTTAGCTGACCTCTACTTGGCAAAAGGAATATTCCTGCCAAATTTCAAGTCTCTAGGTCTTATAGTTCCAGAGATATCGTGATGAGTGACTATCTATATCTATAGAAAGTCTCCTATATATATAAGATATATCAAGGTATTCTTAGTTTAGTCTCAATTTTGCAACGCTTAAAAATATTGATGCTACGAACAAAATTTTGGTATAAGTGTTGATAAAATCACCAAAATAGTCCAAAAATTTGGAGAGAGAAAAAAAAGATAATTTAATGAAGAGTATGCTTAGCTATGTATCAAGTACGAGCTTAAGGTTTTTGTACTTCATAAAAATAACCAAATAGATTACTCCATTTTTCATTAATACTGAAAAAATTTTATTTATTTTTTATTAAAAATGAGAGAGTGATGTGCTTTTTATCAAATAAATTTTAATATAAAATATATGTTTTGATGAGGTTTTAAAAGCTAAGCCTAAAACATGATACGCTTCAAGGCAATAGTATTCGATTTTAGGAAATACAATTATCTCGTTTTTTTCTCTGATATTGCTACCTATATGATATAAATATAGAATCCTACCTGCCTATACATAAATATACATAGGAGATTGTGATATAGTTAGAGCTGTTGGTTGGAAATATATAATATATAAACTACTTTTCATGAGCCTGGGGGAATACAACAAACATCAGGCGACTGTTAAACTCTAGGATGGGATATCTATATTATACAGGATGTTTTTAAATTTATATTATAGATATTATTTGCTTTTCTTTACTTCACAATGCAGGAGCGACCAATATATCAATTAAGGATAATATCTCGTTTGGTATTTAACCAATCAAAAATAATTTAAACAATAGTTGTAGAGTTTGATGGGGAACGTCATCTGACCGGAAAGTATGATCCTGATTAAAAATCATACATATTTGATTCGAAAAATTTTTTTCGAAAGAAAATTAACCGAATTCACCGAAAAAATCCAATTAACCGAAAGAACATACGTCGTCTACATTTTTTTCACTTCAGTAGGCATATTATATACAGTGTGTTCATTTCAGAAGTATCCACCCTTAATAACTCTTCACCTAATGTATTTTGATATTGAGAGGAAAGTTCAAAAATGGTTCCTAAACGAACTTTAGGTTTTTTCTTTTCGCCCTCAGCCACCGCCACTTTGAAATTTCAAATTGAATAGTACTTTAAATTAGAAAGTTTGATCCTTATTAAAAATCATACATTTGTATGTCGTATATTATGTCGTTATATATATGTTTGATGTCGATTTTGATATTGAGCAGAAAGTTCAAAAATGATTCCTCAACGAATTTTAGGTTTTCTTTCTTCGCCCTCAGCCACCACCAATTTAAAATTTCAAATAGCACCCTCTACGTTGTGATATGTCATTTGAATATTATACAAATCTCTCTATTCAACAATGATAGAAAAAATGAAATCGATCGATTTATTCTTATATCGCAGTGCTTGGAATTCGCTTGTAACTTATCTGGAAAACCGTTTATCTTTAGAAATTAATGATTTTACAGTCATAGGCCTATAATTCAACAATACTTTTCATATGAAAAATTGATTAAAAATACTTTGTGTGTTAAAATTTATTACAATAAATCTAAGCTTTTACACATAAAAGCCAAAATGGTGGTTTATCAAAATTTATTTATTGTGATTATCCATCCAAGTTCAGTTGTTTATAGTTTTAGTAAGATCCCACGTGTATGGTTTGTTACTGAATATTCCAATAGAAATTAACTACCAACTGGTTATTTTGTTCTTCTACTTCTTCTTGTTAGATTGTCGCACACACTTTATGGTTCATCGAATTTAGTCTACGTTTATATCTGATAATTACAGTTATGTCACGATGATGATCACTTTAACCCACATATTATTATGATTATTATATCCAAGTAGTAGTATAAAGTCTACTGTTATTATCGCTATATCGTTTTACCTTCTAAACGTCAAGGGGAAGGGAATATATACTTGGTACACGTTATTGATGCTGGACAGCTTGTTTCATATATTGATACTGGATGTATCTTTAAAATAAATTTCTACTGGTACGTCCATCCTGGTTTAAGGTAACGGGCTTACCCAAGCGTTACTTCCTATTTTTGAGTGGAACAAAAGCAATTTAGGGTAGTTATTAAGCACTCTTACTAAAAAATAATTAACAAAAAATTTTTATAAGAAAATATTAAAAAATGCTGTCTAGAAATTCTTGAGCTATATTGAATTTAACGAGATCTTGGCATGCAATATAAGTAGTGCCAGTTTAGAAATGGAAAAGGAAATAACCTATGTTATCAACATGAGTGAAATATTGATTTTGTAATGGGCAAGTGTTTGAATACTGTAAAATAATGCTGATCCAGTTTTTGATAATTGAAGTTTGGATATATTTGAGACCTTGATAAAGGACATACGGTAAGATTTTGGCGTGAAAACGTAACAGAAACACAAAATTATGTTCACGTTTAGAATTTTAGTACGGATTTTTTTTCTACTTCCGTATAAATAATTGACATATTAAATAAAGATGATTGTTTGCCAAATTGTTCTTCTTTCGATGTTACAGTCTGTATTAGCAAACAACGTTAGCAACCATCTTTCTATATCTATCAATGCGTACGAATGAACACAAACGTGCTACTACTGTATAACCCACACACACAATATATATATGTATATATATATATATATATATATATATATATATATATATATATATATATATATATATATATATATATATATATATCTGATAGTACGTTTACTCCTCGAATAGCTATAGAAACTTATTAAATTGCGAAATGCAATGGAGGTTAGTAATGTAAAAACATCTACTCATTAAATTCATACTTAAGCTTAAAAAAGCGCCTCATCTTTCACTTCTTTTAAACGAGATATTTCGCTTTTTGAAAGCTGATATCACAACAAATTTGAAGATTACGAAATTTTAGCTATAATAATTATTATTAGTGATTTTAAATAAAACTTTTTAAAACTCCGAAAAATTGAAGTTAATATTTCACGGCAAAACGGTGAATTAATTTGATAAAAAAAAATCAAAAACAAAATAAATATCCCTATATAATGGGACAGTTAGGCCAAAAAATATTCTTTGAATCGACTAAAGCTAATCATTTGAGGATTGGTTACAGTAGTTGTGTACACACACATACTGAGGTCAGTAAAGCAAACGATAGAACCGGGGTCAGATATATTCTATCGAAACGGTTATGATTTCCGTGGTATTTAAATCTATGTAATAAAACTGAATATTGTTATACAGATTGTATATTGCATATAAATAATAGTAATGTTGTCAGCAGTTAAATGTTAGCATGAGGCTGGTCAGTCAACCTTATCTTATGTATGTACAACAAATAAATAAGATTCAGTTATAATTGCCATGGTATTTAAATGAAAGGTGCATAGGTAAAAATCTACATCTAACTTGGTGCCGCTAGAAAGTTTGGCCATTGCTATTGGCCAAATAAGCCAATTATTGCCATTTTCCAAAAGAAATGTGTGACGTATAATCAATCACCTTCAACTCTTTTTACACTGAAAAGTAAACTTATTGTAGCTATAATACATATATATGTAATGTGTGCTTTACGTTCCAACTATGTTACTGTTTGCCTGTTGATCAATGCTTAGTCGAGCGACTCTTGTGCGCCTTGCTTGCTTGGTTTCAATCTCTGTTGTCTACTGCCATACATATGTGTTACGTATTTAAAGTTGACTGACTGACAATCTATATAGTTTCTATAACTTCTCTTTTGCACCTATTATTATCAGGAATGATAGGAATACAAGTGGAGCATAGTAACTATCAATATGTGAGTGAGTGTGTATGTGTAACTGACATTCTATAAATAAACGTACATGCTGAAAATTATTATCTTTTTCTCTTTTCGTCCTTTTTTTTGTAGCTACCCAATATGTTATTACATTTTCACACAAATAAGTTACATTTTAAATATATCAGTTTGTATTTGCTGTTACAAAAATAATATCTCGAAATGTAGACTTAACAAAAAAAACACTATCATATGTTTCTGATTTACAAATAAATTGATGAAAATTTTATTGTTGTTTTTAAAGAGAGGTGCTAGAGTGTATTTGAGAGTGTGGATGTGTTTGTGTTTCTAGAACTGATATTGTTTACTAAAACGAAAACGCTAATAATACATCTTTATATTTTTATTATATATTGTACAGAATTTTCTAATATATAAAAGTGAAATTACGCAAACTAATCGACGATTTTTTAGTTAGGTTTTCACTTTACCAAAAGTTTTTAGTAATAATATAACAAGAAGAATGCGGCAAAGACCTTAAATGAGTCCCTAGGATCTAGCTTAAGGGATTCTTTTTGCTCTATTTCAGAATAGCTCGTCACATCAACAATTGGCATAAGGTTCATTGAATTAATGATACGAAAAAGATAAAAAAATTGGATTAAAGATGAAAAAATAAAATATTGGATTTATAAGTGTTAGTTTAATTAGTAGCAGACTAAAAAGTAAATAAGCAATTACCAAAGTCGTTTGGTATATTTTAAAGATTAAGTTTCAATTATAAAATTCTTCTTTTCTCAATTACGAGCAAAAATGATTTTTATACGACCTTGAAAGTCAAAGTTTAAAGTCTCCGTGAAATGACCCTCCCCGAATAGATCAACTTATAGGTATATGGGTACATATAGGTACATATTCATTTAAGAATATGTAACCATCAAAAATGAAGATTACTTGGCTGTTCTCAGTTAATATTTTTTGAATCAACGATCTGAATAGGTCTAAACTCAAAAGATCATGTTTACTTACTATCATGTTAAGAGTAGATTTTCTTTGAACTGGTACCTACTGTATTTTACAGGAAGAATTTAAACATTTTAATTTGGTTTATTATACCGATAGCTAATTCTTTGATACTAAACAACTTTTTAGAACTAATATATTTTATCCAATTTTCAATAATTATTTCTGTATTATTTTTTTTTCAACACCCAATAATAAAAAGTGGAATCCACTAAACATTACTACCTTTACAAAATTGATTTATTTTTTATGAATTATTTGAACATACCTTGTAAAAACAGGTATCGTATATTTTTTTATTTTGCAAGAATGTTTAAATAAAGATATCAAGTAAAATGATTGTAAATAGAAATAAAGTGTACCATATTAGAAAGATATTCAAGATGAAAATTATACCAGTAAGCACACAACTAACATTTTGGGATTTAATTTTACAAAAATTATTCTAGATTCCTTGAGTTTCAGAAAGGGCACATTGATGATTTTGGTCTCCTTAAGACATAAAATTTTAATAGCTGGCCTATGAACTTTTAACATGAGCTTAAAAAAAAAACCTTTTTTAACTTTTGTGTGAAATGTTTTTTCATAAAATGCGATTCCGGAAAGCAATTTGAGAGTTGCCTGTCTTTTGTTATACTCGGTATATAAAGATAGTATGTTCAATGATGATTTATCTATGAAAATCGTTATCGGTTCAGTGGTGAAAAGGTGTATCAATCGTTATACATTATTTACGGTTTGTAAACATTTTTCAATCTACGAACTTCGTATCTAAATAATTTTTTTCTCAAATGAATTCATATCCTTATTATATTTTATATTATATATAACCTTATATATTCTATACATAATGCAACAATTTTTGAATAATTTTTGATTTATTATTAAACTCAACCTGTTTTTTTATTCGCTGTACATATGATTCATATCAGGAGTATTTTAGATTTAGCCCCTCATTTTGTTCGTTATTTTTGTTTTGTAGCTTTTACACAACCTTCAGTATAACAGCAGTGTCCTTTATTCTTCAACAAAATTTTAAATATTTATCAAGATCTTACTATGGCTTTATTTTTCTGATTTGACTTTCATGTTTGTAAGTCTTTGCTTTGTAATGGAACGGAATGTCTTTCTTGCAGTGACATAATTTTATAATTTTAGTAATTTCAAGTGTTTTTATTTTAATAGAGTATTATCGTTAGTAAAAAATAAATCATGAATTTTGAAAAAAGTTAAAATTTATGTAAAAAATACTTAAATATTCTGATTTCGAGTCATAAAAGCACATTTTTCTTTTAAAATATTAATATTAAAAATCGTAATTTTAAGCCCTGCTGTGATGTCATAGCGGTATGAGGTATAGACCATCAGTTAGTTCAGTGTAGACAGCTGGGTATAATATATACATAGATAATAAGTATTTATATTTATATTATAATCAGATGTCTATGAATATATCTGTCAAACTTATTTTTGTTATTTCGTATAGTGATACCCATATTACGTCATCAAATAAGATGCCCGCGTTTTCGACAGTTTAAAAAAGGTTTAAAATTTAATTTAAGTTTAATTTAATTTTAAGGCAAGAAAGCGTGTGTATTTTTCCGAAATAAATTTTTGGTGGCTTTTTATTAGCACAATCAACATGATAGCGGTTAAACTTATGACACTACTATTTTTGGTCCCTGGTATATTTTGGGTTGAAAATTAACATAGATTCATGCTCTCAGTAAACAGATGAAAACCAGTATTACACAAAAAAATACACACACAATAAATAACTCCTTTTACCAAGAAATTTTAAATGAAAGTTTCAGTTCAAAATCATTTATTCAAAATAAATTCGAGAATTCTTATATCAAACAATTTAAATGTAGTTCAATTTTCAAACTTGAATATGTTTTATAAGTTGTTGGCAAACAAGTGTGATCTTTTCGATAAATATTTTCAAGTAGAAATACAAAGTTTACAGTTTTTTTTTCTTTCACACTTTTTGATTACATATAAATTTACTTTAAATACATTGTACAAAATTTGAATTTCACAAATATTTTTTTATACTCTCGTTATAACAAATAAAGCTGCCTTTTATTTATGTTCCTTCAAACTTATCGAAGATAAATAAAAACCAAATTTTCTAAAGGGTACGTAATCTTTTTTTATTGAAGCTCTATTTTTACAGGATAAGACGGAACATTCGGTGGCACTACGATACAAGATTTTAAAACAGACTGATCATCAAAAAATATTGTTCACACGTTCAGTCTAACGACGTTTAGTTTACAAATATGTTCAATACACGCTAATTAATCCTTTGATACAAAAAACAACAACACGTTAAACAAAAGACATTAAAAACTTTTGTTTGTTAAGACGTATTCATTTGAAAATACAAACTTTGATCAAACGTTTTCTGTTAAAATAAAACAATATTTTTAATTACGTTTAAGGTAGTACCAGCATGAAATCACTTTTCGACAGATTTGGCCGAATTTTTTTTCTCGGGTTTATAATAGCTTTATTTATGAATTCCTAAAATTTCATAATTTTTGACCGTTTAGATCGCGAGATATTTAAAGACAAAGTTCGCGATTTTGAGGGTCATGTCCCATTTAAAGCATGTAAAATGTCCGGTCTCTCCAACTATTTTTTATGATATTATTATATATTGAAGAAAAAGTAGAAAAAAGTGTTTATACAATAGAATTCTAAAAAAAAAATTTAGAAATTAATTTTCATTTTCGAGATATTAATTTTGACGTAAATTGATCGAAATTGGGACGTTGGCATAATTATTTCCCATTTTAAACGGTCAAAATTTCTGAAACTTTGGGAATTAATAGTAAGCATTATTAAATTCTTAAATTTAATTTTTCGTTAAATTCTGTCGAAAAAAAAATTGTACCATTGCTTTAACATAGAAACTGCAAATACCATGCTGGAACTACGTTAAGAAAAAAATTTGTATCATTAGAAACAATAAAAAATTTTATAAGAAAGTTTCTTATAAAGAATTAAATTTCTAAACCATTATAAATCTATGTAATGGTTTAGAAAAAAATGTCACAAACACTTTTTTTTAGTTTTGTACCCACTACCACTTATGGGGGGGACACTAACTTTTTTGAAAATGAAGTTTTGCCCATGATATTAACTTTCTATAGGTCCAATCATTAAATTAACCTAATTCTTATACTTTTTGGATCAAAATTAACTCATCCACTAAGTTTCATCAAATTTCAGAACAAAAATTTTTTTTGCGATTTTCACGATTTCTTCAAAGGTACCCCTTAAAAAAATTTCGAAAAATCGATAAACTATTCTATCTCCAATTTCGGTAAAACTACAAGTATATAAGGTAATTTTAACCCAAAAAGTACTAAAATTGGGTGCATTTGATGCCTGGGCGAATAGTTTTTGAGTTACTGACTAAAATCGATCCAAATATGGCGATATCTCAGAAACTCTGCATCAAATCATTAAATTAACCGGATTTTTATACTTTTTGGAACAAAATTTCCTGATCCACCGAGTTTCATCAAATTCCAAAACAAAAATATTTTTCCCGATTTTCTCGTCTTTTCCAAATCTCCAATTTCGATAAAACTCAGTATATAAGATAATTTTGACCCAAAAAGTACGAAAATCGGGTGCATTTGTTGACTGGTCGAATAGTTTTTGATATATACACTAAAATCGATCCAAATATTGCGATATCTCAGAAACTCTGCACCCAATCATTAAATTAACCTGATTTTTATACTTTTTGGAACAAAATTACCCCATCTAGCGAGTTTCAATTCCAAAACAAATATTTTTGCGTTTTTGTCGATTTTTTCGAAGGAGTAAACAAGGAATTATGGATTTGTCGATCTGAAAGACTAATGCTCAAGTACACGAAGGTTAAGAATGATTTAAACATAATTTTACAAACTCTCTATATATTTGAAATCAAAATATTATGCTTATGCCTTTCTTGTGTTTAATACTAGCTGACACACAAACCAAACACTGACAATCGCATGATAAAAGATACATACGTATGTCGTATCGTATCGTTTGTGTTATGTCGTGTAGTGTCGGATAGGTAAAGTAACTAACATGACATTAACTGTTTACAATATAACCTACTGTGACATTGTTATTCATTTCGTGAATGCATAAATACCTAGCTCTAGCTAGATACATATATGTTCTATTACCTCAATGTTTAGATACATTTCTAAATTACAAAAGCATAATAATAACAACATGTAACCACAAAGGCTTGTATTTAAATATAATAATAATATGTACAAATCTAATGCATGTATAAATGTATGTATGTGCATATGTATGTATGTATCATCATATTATATTAAGTATTTCAATATGAGAATTATTTCCAAGAACTCCACACTATAGATACTATAGACCGGCCATAGAATATAGCTAAATAGATTCCACACTATAGATACTATAGACCGACCATAGAATATAGATAAATAGACTCCACATTATAGATACTATAGACCGGCCATAGAATACCATAGACCGTAAGATTAACACAAAATCACAATCTTTCTTCCACATTTTCTCACTTTGGCCTCGATGAGGTTAAATTTAGGGTAGTACCACGTTGGTCGAGTAATTTTTGCATATATATTGTTAATCATATTACAAATGCGAATGTATCTCTGTCTGTCTGAGTATGTAAGGCAATCACGACGTAACTACTGAACCGATTTAAATGAAATTCGGTATAAAGCTAGTCTAGAGTCTGAGAAAAAGGACACAGGTTATTTTTTAATGCGTATGATGAAAAAGGAGATGTAAGTGGTTGAAATAGGAGTTTCATGGGACGCTTTAAAAACTTTTGACAAAGTTCAGCATCGATTCAACTCAAATTTGGACACGATATAAAACCATTTTCAAGGATTATTTTTATCCATTTTAAATCTCCTGCGGGTGAATAGGTGGGCATGAAAGTGGAGATGGAATATTTTCAAATATACAAGTGGGGTATCAAACAAATGAGCATGACGTGTACATTAAAAAACAGTAAGTTACATGAAAGTCAGTTTAGCCCCATAAAAGTTTTAAAGTCTTTTATTGGGGGTTTATCAAATTTCACAAAATTTACTAGATACTTCTCATTTATTTCTATTCAATAATAGCGTCTCATAGCGAAGAATAGCAGGGTAGAGGAAGGATGTTGGGGGACAAAATTTTGAACAAAAGTAGGATAAGTGACAAATATGAAGATTATAAAACAATAATCTTTGTATTTATAATTGAAGTTGAATTGGGGAGCTTATAGCTACTAAGGATATATATAAAACTTATGGATTTTACAAAAAAAATGATTGCGGGAGATAAAATTCTCCACAAAAACAGTTACATCATTAAAATTCAATCCATACCATTTAGTTTTTTAACTAATTCGGAATATTAATAACTTAGCGTTGTTAAAATACTTAAGAACAACGTTTTCAAAAATTTTTGATTGGTAGTACTTCTAGTTGTAAAAATGAACACTAGTTTTATACCAATCAGGTTGTTGCAATGTTTAAAAAACTTTAAATTTATTGGAATTTAATATAGCAGTGAAAAATGTTCAGAATTCTATTTATATTATCTGTCAAGATTTACGTATATTATAAAATAAAATGGAAAACTGTTGTTGAGGATGATACAGTCAATGAGAAGATGTATATAAAAATGAAAACGATTTCGAAGATGATCTCCATGCGGCTCATAACAGAAGCCGCGTATAACGTTCAACATAATACTCAATATCCTATTGGATTCAAGTCACATTTCCCGTTTTTCTTTTAGATAACTCTACTTACAAAAGATATTTTTCTTCGATTCATTCTTACTATTGGTAAATGTAGTAATAGTAAGTGTATATATACATATATTGTTACCTATACTGCGTCTAAAAGCTTAGGATTCCATACCATATTTTAGAAATTCAAAAATTACTAAATTTTTTGTCACTTAAAACTTGAGTAGTAAAATTTTTTACACATTTCAGTTTTGAATGTTTGGCTGGTGATGGTTTGATGGATTGGTTTCTCAATGATTTTACATTTGCTTAGCCTCCTACAAAAAACGGCTTCATTACAAATTGTTACAAATTCAACCGTCTTTAATAAGCTTTAAATTCTACCATTTTTATAAAAAACCAGTCCTTTAGGTCAAAATCGGTAACAATGGCAAAAAATGAAATAAAATCTAAATTTTCAAGGTTTTTCTTATTTTTCGACATGATCCGGTCGTTTGTCGAGATCGTTAACTTGGATTAAACAATGTCTTTACATTACAAACAACATATCAAAGTAACAGACATACCTGATTTGATGCAAGGTTCACCCCCTTTTCATGTTTAATTTGATCGAATCAACAACCAATTTTACCATATTATTTCTCTCTACCGTGATTGATCGTTAACCACGTTCATTAGTTCAACTCCATCTATTTGCATTAGCCCTCATTATGTATTCAACTATAAGATTCTAATGCAATAGTCAAATATTTGCTAACACATAGTTGTTGACAAATACAGGTAGCAATAGATTCAATAAAAAAATTAAAATGTCCTTTAGAACCTGAATAATGTGAATTAACCAACTTGACTATTTTTGAATCACAATGTAATACGAAGCGTGTTAAAGAACATCCATTGAAGGATTTTGTTACCGTTTTAGTAAATGTGTTTTTTTTTTCTTATGTTTTTTTTATTTTGTTCTTTATTTTTCTTAGCAAATTATATTTTTCAATATATTTCTTGGATTTTGAGATGATACTAAATAAATACATTAAATCAATCAACATTACAAATTCCTTTAGGTTTAATAATATTTATCACATTTCTCCTACGTCAAACTTTCATAGTTTTTTTAATATTATTTGTTTTTATTTTTTTATTTTTTTTGTAATGAGGAAAATTGGTGAAAGAACGAAGCTCAGACAAATGAATTCAATATTTCATGGAATGATTTAGATTAAATTTCCAATAAGAAAAACAGGCTCAACTGTAGTATTTTTTTTAAATCATTACCATGTGTCTAATAAGAAACTATTATAAAAGTTGTTTCACTTATTAATGGAAAAATACTTTTTTTTTGTTAGAAAGCAATATGCAAAACTTTTGATCTAGAAATTGAAGATTTCCTCCGAAATGAAACTATCAAATACTAGATTTGGCCAGGGTATGTATTTGAGCTGGAACCGAACGAAGTTCCTGCCGTACTAATGTAGCTGCTTTAATTACTATGCTATTCGTATTCAATTGAAGTTTTTTTCAATACCTATAAATAACATCCCGAAGTGACTTTTGATTCACTAATCGTAAAATAACGTTCCACAACATCCTTTTTTAGGGAAAATATTCGATAAGGCCTTAAAAAACTAAACATTGAAAATTGACTTGAAAACAATAATATACATAGTTGGAATTAATATTGTGGAAGCGCAAATAAATATGTATTCAATGTTAGATATTCATATACTTTTTAATTTAATTGCGTTTCCACCATTTATGTACTGCATTTATCATTATATTTATAGGAAGTACAAGTGAAAACAATCAATTGACTGAATTATTTGTTGAAATACCATGTATAGACATGTATTTGTTGAAATGTCATGTTTACGAAAAAATGTTTCCAACAAAAGTTGTATATTTTTTTGTAAAGAACATTTTTTAACATTTAAACTATTGTTCTTTATCTAAAGGTTTACAAAATGAGTCCTACGGACCCAAGACCCAAATAACCTATGTTGCTCATTTACGAGCTCGACCTCACTTTTACGTCCTAAGTACGCTATAAAAATTTCTGCTTGTTATCTCTTTTCGTTTTTGAGTTATCGTACAGACGGGCAGATGAACACCTATACCAAAATTTTTTTACCGTGATTTTTTTTTCGATAGAGCTTTGTTTGTAAAAACTAAAGTGAAGATTTGAAGAAATTTGAAAAAACATCCACTTTTTTCTTAAATTTGATTCTCACGGTCAATGAGGTTTTAGCTTGATCAATGAGGTATTCAGTACTTTTTTTTACATTTTTTTTTTTTGCTACGAAGACAACAAAAAACAGTCTTTTTGTAGGTTTTTGGTCAATTTTTTATCCCCGCAAAAAATGTGTTTAGGGTGGACGACAAATTGAGGAATCCATTACAATAACGTTGCCATTACGCCAGGACACTACACTCAATGTGCATTTAACAGTGATATTAATAGACTATATATAGAGGTAATAATGATTATTACTAGGTACTTAAATACTTCAGTAAATTTTCAAATAACAACTAATTTATTATAAACGTCATAATATTTCATTCATTTCTAGTGAAAAGGTTAATGTTAGCTGTACGAGTTACAACTATAAAGTTCAAAATTCAAGTAATCTATAGTAACAGTAAGTTTTAGTTTTATAATATGATTAGTGAAAAGTTTCAATAGAATTATTTCTAGTAGATATTATTCTAGTCATATACCATGACGATGATACACTAAAAGATAAGATAAAACTTTATTAAGCACATACATATATACATTAGGTGAAGTGTTGAACCTTGAAACGCCCTTCAGTTTCTGGAAATATATTGTTAACCGAGCGAAAGCAATAGGGAATATTCATCTATTTTGTTTATATTTTTAATTCATTGTTTACACCGTTATAACATAGTAAAAAATATAATTAAAAATGTTGTAATTAAGTGTAAAAAAACATTTAAAATTGATAATAATTTTGAGATGTTTAAACGCAGTCTATTCAGCGCTCTCTGTGTATGTATGAATATGTGATCTGTCAGTTTTTGACAGGTCAATGAACTGTTTATTATAGGTGTCATAACCACGGATGTAGTAGTCATAGTATATATCCATGGTAATATCATACAAAATATAAGTAACTAATACCATACAGTATGTCAACAAGTCTTACAAGCCCATAGAAGTAATAACATTATATATAACCTCTTTGGACAACCCACATACTATGACAACACATCCGTTTTAAAAATTGATTTTCCGTTTTAGAAATTTGAATTTCTCTCACTGAACTTTTATTAATTTTATAGATATTTTAGACTGGTATTAAAATGTTGACTAAGCCATCCCACAAAGACTTTTCTTGTGAACCACCCTAAACATAAATTAATTTAAAAAAAGGTATATGAATTGTGATACAAGGTTCTGCGGTTTCCCATTTATTTATATACATGTATATTTCATGTATGTATGTTTAAATGTAAGATATGAGTTACGTATGAAGATACTCACTATCTCTTACAAAGATCCCCCCTACCCTAAGCCTCGTATCATATCACTTAAAATATATAATAATTTTCAAGTTAACATTTTAATATCCCATATTTACGTACGCTACGTATCTACTTCAAGTCAAGTCACTTCAACTCCTCAAGTTATTAAAACATTTTAATAATAATTTATTATGTAATGAGTAAGTACTAAACATATGGATCGTGAGCTCATAATGAAGATAATTTCAAGGACACTTTTATCAAAGAAAATAAAGGTTTCATTCGTGACTCGGGTGTCGAATATATTGAGACTTGTTTTCTGCATTTCGCATTATTTAATGATTTTTTTTTGTATGCTGTATACGTCAAAAGAAAGCTATTAACATCGCAATGAATGCAAATGATTGGCAGGAAATATATAGCCCTCAAACCGGTTGAAAAATGGCTTTATTTTTCATGATTGAAATTCATTTTTCAATCCTTTCAATAGCAAGCTTTCTACCAATTTGAGCATGTTTGTGGTTTAATTTGAAGGTAAGGAAAAATTATCATCGAAAAATCGAATTACTCGATTTGAATAAATTTAACATTCGAGCCAGAAACAAAACCTGATTTGGCTTTATTACTAAGCACTTTTATTAATCGTAAAAAAGATAAAATGAACCATAGTAATTTCGCTTGATTATGGGGACAAGGTCTAATATATTATTACTTAACTAGATAATTTGTTGAATTTATATATATTTGTGGTAAACGAGCATTTCAACATTCTTTTTGTGTCTCAAAAATAAAGTAGTTCAAGAAAATATGATCCGTCTTATAACACGATCAGTTCAAAAAGACTTCATACATTCACATTTTGTTTTTTTGTTATATTATTAGTTTAAATTGGTAAAAATCAAAGAGAAGCAAATTCGGCTCCTTAGTTTTTTGAACACTTAGATATCCCTTGTTTGAAAGTTCTGAAATTTAAAATTTTAGTTTATGTACAAAGATAATTAATTTCCCAATAGTCCTCAAAAGTTTTTTACAAAGGATTTTAAAAGTGCCGTTCTTATATTGCAGAAATAAAACATTTATCACTTTATTATTGTCAGAACTCAAGAGTTTTCAAGCTCGAAAAACATTTTCCAAAAGATAAAAGTTTCTTGACACCATTCCTTTCATTTGTTAAAGTTTATATTGTTAATATTTAGCATGAAACTATTGAAGCAATATAGTAGAAACTATTTTTTAGTTAAGCTCATAAATCCGGCACAAATGATTAGGCTTAATGGATTTTTTGGAAATGGAAACTAGCACCTATAAATGTGAAAACAATACACAGGATTCTCAATCCCTCTCTAAGCAGAACTTTTACTGCAGTCATTTATTGTGAAGACGTTTTGTTGATAAAAATTGAGCTTGCTTTACCTTTTTTACTCTGATAAAGCTGTTGTCTGTTTGCTTTTTTTTTTTAGAATCAAGCAAAAACTACTAGACCGATTTGAATAAAATTGAGTTCGAATTAATTGAATACTTATAATGCTTTGATCCTCATTTAACTTGTTGTTGTTCACGATGCATTACGTATAGACATCCGTGGCAAAATTTATTATTATTGATTGTGAAAACTTGTTTACTTTAATTTAAATTTGAAAGAATTAATACTTATATTATTTATTTTCAATACCCTCAAGATGAACTTAAATAAGACAAAGTAAGTATTGCACAAGTAAGTAAATATTACTTACTTGATTACGTACAAGTATAAACTGAAAACTTTCAAACAAACATTCCATTCTAAAACTTTATTATTTGCGTTTTTGTAAAATGTTTAAAATCTTGCAAGTTCTTCGTTATATTTAATTTATTAACTTTTGTGTGGTGCAAATAGTTTAAATTGAATTTATTCTGTATCTTTGTGATAAAATTCATTGTATAAGTTTATACTTAAAAAATACTGTTGAAAGCGTTGCATTGGCACGTGGGAGAAACAATGAATTAATTTTATAGTTCGGATATCATCAACGTTAAGAATATATTCATAATTTCAATTTTTGGAAGTTGTTTAAAACAATAAAAATTAACACACTTCAAGTGCTGAATTGAATTAGAGACATTTCAAGTGTTGAATTCAAAATACTGCTCTGCGTGTCTGCTTATGACTTTATAAAACCAAATATAATGCTATTTTCAACAATGTTGAAGGGATTGTTCCTGAAAGGTTTAAGTAACAAGCTGTGTAATGTATCACTTCTGTCAACAATCCCTTGCCTAAAATTTGTACATCATGCATATATGTAATATGCAAGGTATACTAAGTTTATTCCCAAGTTTGTAACGCTTAAAAATATTGATGCTACGCACATAATATTGGTAAATGTGTTCATAAAATCACCTAATTAATCCATTTTCGGTTGTCCGACCCTCCATCTGTGGACACGATAACTCCAAAACGAAAAAAGATATCAAGCTGAAATTTTAACAGCATACTCGGAAAAAGTGAGGTCGAGATCGTAAAAGAGCACCATAGGTCAATTGGGTCTTGGGTCCGTAACACCCATCTTGTAAACCGTTACAGACAGAACAAAAGTCTAAATGTAAAAAATGTTGCTTATCAAAAAATAAACAACTTTTGTGTGAAACATTTTTTCGTAAACATCACTGTTTACCCGCGAGGGTGCAAATTAGCCGTAAATTGTATAGTATGTATTAAATGGGCTATCAGTTATCTATGTGTGACTTGTATGTATGTGTAATGTGATAGAATAATCAACACTGTCT
Source organism: Chrysoperla carnea (assembly GCF_905475395.1). Taxonomy (NCBI): domain Eukaryota; kingdom Metazoa; phylum Arthropoda; class Insecta; order Neuroptera; family Chrysopidae; genus Chrysoperla; species Chrysoperla carnea. Next base: position 19,245,975 of record NC_058339.1, read on the forward strand.
ATGCATGGTATTTCAACAATAAACTCAGTCAATTGTTTGTTTTCACTTGTTTAAACCCGTATATAGCACCCTCGTGGATAGAAACCGTGCGTACAAATCATTACCGTGACTGTTTCATCAAATTTTTTCAAAAATCAAACGAAACGTGTCAAAATTAAATGATTTTTTGATTTTCAGTGTTTTCGAAATATTGAAGTTTACTTACTAACAATTACAAAAGTTACCATCTTTGTGACTGTTCCCCAATCATTCAATGAAATGAATAACATTTTTGCATGAAGATACAAGATTTGGTTTGAAAGTTTTAAATTTTTTGTGAAGCTTATACTAATATATGTAACATACAAATTATAGATACTCATGACCCATCATTCCATTTTCACATGCTCGGATGAATTCATCCAACAAATTGGTTCAATGCTCAACAAAAGAACAATTTCGTGTTCATTTTAAAAAGGTACTCATAAACTAGAATCTCAAAATGTATTTCAGATGTTTTTATTATATATATTGTATGTCTAATCTCAAGAGTATCTTGTGTTGCATTATCTAAAAAGCTGTATATCATGACAAAATGTCATCATTACTAAAAGTGTCAGTAACATAGGGTATAAATGCATTTACTCTATTCAATTGTATACTTTTCTCTGATCAATGAAGACTAAATCCTGTTTAACACTTGAATTGATAACCGTTGGTACACTCACGATCAAAAAAACAATGATACTAGAAAGTAATAACTCAACGATGTATTTTATTCTTCTTTCGCCATTCAATAAGATTTGATCCTATAGTAATTAAAAACTTATAAATATAATAAATTACTTTATAAATTCAATATATATTCTTTCCTTTAATTTTTCCTTTCTTTATTTTAGGTAAGTGGTGAATTTCTATATTTATCGTTAGAAAAAATTCGAATATATTGGGTATGTATAATGAAATATTTTTGTATTTTTAAATCTATATGTTGAATTTATTATGTGAAATTTCATTGAATTAATACACAATCGAATAAATCTCGATGAACAAAGTTTTAGAAAAACAAATTGTACGGAAAATTACATAAATATAACCTAAGTAAAAGATAACTTAAACACAAAAATAGTACTAAACTAAAATAATTCAAATATGTCTGCTATTGTGCATGAGTAACACAGCGCATTTCATCTCTATCTTCATATTATAAATGTGAAAGAATGTTTGTTTGTTTGTTTGTTTGTTACGCTTTTACACAAAAGCTAATGAATGGATTTTAATGAAAATTGGCAATAATATACCTCATACATCAGAATAACACATGAGCTATAATTTAAGATATATTTTAGAAAAAAAAATACAAAAATTAAATTTAATCGTACATTTTACTGCTCCATCTATGATCATAATTTTGAACCATAATTAAAGATTTCTGTAAAAATTTATAACAGTTAACAATGCATGGCCATCTTTTCTGATATACTCAATGAATTGTCACTATTTTACACTTTAAAAAATTTAAAACTTTTATTTTAGCTGTGTAAAACAGGGTGTTATGGAAAGGGGATAAGTGAGATCAATTCCACTTCTTAACACAAGCCTGAACGCAGTTACTTAGAAAACAAGACAATTTTTATCTGGCTTAGCCCCAAGTTCTCGACGGACACTTCGTTCGCAATGTAATGTAGATTCGAAGTGAGTTAAATAGCTTTTTGAATAATTACGGATCTCTATTTAAATAAAGTAGCCTTAACAAACCGCAAGCGAGAACCTGAATAAATATTGACTATTAAAAACGTAGATAGAAAACTTATTTGAAAAAATATACATTTAATAGAGATTTGGATGAAAATATCTATATTTCATATCAGCATTTAAATGGTTAAAATATGAACTATGAGCTGTAAGTTTTTGTAAAGCAAAAATATTAATTGTTTGACCTTTAGTTACATACCATATTATATAATGTTCAATTTATTTTGAATACCAGTATACCATATCTTCAAAAGCATTATGGACCATCGACACCGCCGAAAAGAAAAACGAAAAAAACAAACTAAACAGAAAATCCATTAAAATGAATAAGTAAACAAATTTTCTCTAACCAGTTGAAAGAATATAATTTGAAGACGAACACACTAGCAGTAGTAGTAGAAGTAAGCTTTAAAGTGCAAAAACAAGTTTATACATTTTACATATGCAATGGATTTTATAAACTGCATAAAGTTCAAATATATATGAGATTAAAATCATGATGCAATGAATGTAACAACGTACAGTGTAAATTACTTGAGTAAAACTTTACATATTAAACTTCATACAACAAACACATTGTAAGATTTTCAAAAAACATTTTACCAAATAATAATAATAACAACAACAAAAATATAAACAACCAATGATGGATATGACAATAGGAAGGTAGACCAATGACTTTCTGATTACCTTAGAAAATTTGGATGATTATTTTTTAAACAATTGGCTTACAGAATAACATGAATGTACCATATTACGGGATGTTTAGGCACAAATGCACTTTGAAGCATTTGAGGCATAATGCACATCATCCACCGAGTTTCATCAAATTCCAAAACAAAATTTATTTTGCGTTTATCTCCATTTTTTCAAAGACCTTAAAAAAATTGCAAAAATCGAAAAAATTTCTTTTTATCTCCAATTTCGATAAAACTCTGTATATAAGGTATTTTTGACCCAAAAAGTACAAAAATCGGGTGCATTTGTTAACTGGTCGAATAGTGTTTGACATACGGACTAAAATCGATCCAAATATTGCGATATCTCAGAAACTTTGCATCCAATCATTAAATTAACCTGATTTTTATACTTTTCCGATCAAAATTACCCCATCCACCGAGTTTCATCAAATTCCAAAACAAAAATTTTTCCCGTTCTTCTCGATTTTTTTAAAGGGGTACGTACCCCTTAAAAAAATTGCAAAAAATCGAAAAATTGTTTTTTTCTCCAATTTCGATAAAACTTAGTATATAAGGTAATTTTGACCCAAAGTACAAAAATCGGGTGCATTTGTTGACTGGCCGAATAGTTTTTGAGATACGGACTAAAATCGATCCAAATATTGCGATATCTCAGAAAATCTGCATCCAATCATATACTGTAAGAAGACCAATGTTACTATTTGCTAACGAATATCATGTTAGTTAGGTCCAACCTGATAATGAAAATTAATTTATTCACTTTTGCATCTTGTTATAAATAGATTTTTTCTAACATATTGTCTAGAATAAAATTTCAATTTTCGGGGTGAATGTAATAAACTTAAGGAGACAAAGTTAACGAGACGATAGTGGGTGGGTTGATGATACATGACGACAAAATGTAAATAGAAAAAAAGTATTTTCTTTTTTTAAATTAAAATTGGAAACTGTAACAAAGAAACTATATTTTTTACTAAACAAAGAAGAATATCACACACACACACACACACACACAATCATACAAAATATGTTATTTTAAAAATGGAAAAGAATAGAAAACACATGATGACAGAAGACGACGAAAACATTAAATAAACAAAAAGAAAATAACATAAAATCTGAAAAGTGTTTATGACAACACTATCATTTAAACATAAATCGATTACGTTAAACTGCAATTGCTTTCCTTTTACGATAGCAGTTATAATAAACAAAGTAAACAACATTGTGATATACATTCTGTGTCAAGAATGCGTTCCATCCATCTAAAATTACTTTGAGGCAAAAATTACTTTGAAGCTTAGTGGAAAGTTTTATTTTTTTAAATAATTTAATAAGGTAGTTAGATTTTATGATTAGCCGAACCAAGATGCGAGATATTGTGTTTTTTTATAAGGAACAGTACTAAAAATACTCCAGTACGAAAAAAGTTTTAGTTTCGAGTAAATGAAAGAGAAATGAGCATCTGATTACGATTTAGGACTCACAAAATGAAATTACTCCCAGTAGAATATTGTTTTAAAGTTTTAAAAGCACTTGATTTTCTATTTCAATATTTTATAAATATATTAATGTGCTTTTACCACGAAAGTTCGGAAATTTCAAATCATAGTCACAAAAACAAAAATTTCCCCCCTCAAAAAGAGAGAACAGGAAATAAATAGAAACAAAAAGAAAGTGAGTAAAAGAAATAACTACACTACGAAGAAATATGGGAATAGTGATTCACGCATGAGAAGTTTTGTAACAGTAGATATTTTCATCAATTTCAATTGATTACTTATTTTCTAAACCAGATGTTACTGCTTTGAATACTAGTACAAATATATATTAAATGTAAATACGTAACACTTAATTTTTGTAACACAGATTATCGAAAAATAAATTAAAATGTCAATTCTATAGGAAAATATAAATTGATTTGAGAGTTAAATATTAGTTACGAATTCCTATCTTAATACTTGGTTTTTTGTACCTTAAGAAGTGTCTGCGTCTACTTTTATGATTAACGCTTTCCTGGTGAACAATTTTAAGGAATTTCACGAAAGTTGTACCTTTTCTTATATTATATTTCACTAGCCTGCTTCGGTGTCACATCGCGAGATCTTCTTCCTTTTGATTATATGTGCAATTTTCGGCCACTTGAGAGATTTGTTTTTCGCATACAATTAATACAAACTTAGTCAAAAACCTGTTGCATTTTATATGTCTCTCAATAAAATTTATTTTTTCAACTCTCTTGAGGTACATTTTTGGGAACAAAATTGGCTTGATTTTTTTTTTGTATACAAAACACAACAAAAGTCATAAATAATACATTTATTTGAGATACAAAATATAAAAAAACTTGTTTAAAATAAGTATTGGTATGCGAATCACAAGAAAATATTTAACTGTTATCGCAAGCTAGAATACAAGAATATTTGTGTAGCGTCTAACAGAAACCTCAAAAATATTAGTTTGAAATATTTTAGATATTTGATGATGTTCTATTATTAGGTAAAGTTCAGATGGTTTATATACATAACTATTTTATCGATTTTTAAAAAAAAAGAAAAAAAACGCTCCACAATTTTCGATAAAACAAAATGACAATGGTGATAGGGCCTATGAAGACTTACTAAAAAAAAAGAAAAAAAACGCTCCACAATTTTCGATAAAACAAAATGACAATGGTGATAGGGCCTATGAAGTGCTTTACTAAGGCCATAATAAATAGCAAGCATTTCAAAACTGCGACTTTGTCGTTTAATTGTAATTTCGACTACTGTACTGTCGATTTTCGGGATTATTAGCAGTTACTTCAATTGGTAAATGGATGTAAACAAAACTATTTTGCAATTGGCTGTATATTAGTTTGCAACCCAAAGTTGCTACGAAGTTGCATGAATTTGAGAGGCCCTTAGACACCGGGTGAAAATTTATTTATCTACGCCCGTGAGAAAAGAAGTACCTTACTCACTCAGTATGCGTAGAAAAAATAGTTCATTTGCCCTAGTGTGTAGTATAATAACTTTCTAATTATCTATTTTCTATTGACATTTCTCCGGGCTCCTCCAATAAAAAAAAAATTATTATCCGACGGGGATTCTTTTCTTTGGAAATTATCTTTATTATACGATTTTCGCCAATGTAATTGAAGGATCATGTTGGAAACACTTCCAATTTTGAGACAACTTTTTTGTGAACCATACTATTGTATTCACATGTAATAACTATGAGTTAGACAATGACGGGTGATGATAATATCCTAACATATAGAATGAATCTCCACACAAGCAGAGTTCAAGATTACATTATCAATATTCAACATGCGTATCTATGTGCAATATTATCTTTTTAAAAGGGTTATAACCGAATGAAACCAACTACTTGCACGATCTAGTGAGGGACAAAATGAGATGAATTTATAGTAAATAGGAATAGGAAGCTTACTCATATAAGTTGTCTTTCATTTTGTTTTGATATTGTGAAGAAAGTTGGTATATCGAATAGGTTACCGTAGAGAAATGTTTATACTTATAAACAAGCTAGATTTTATCTTATATGATTCGTGCTTTTTTCAGTTTGTTTTTATTCCATTTTATTAAATAAATAGACCAGGAAAATTGAAAATTTGAATCAAGCAGTTTCTCAAGACAAAACTGTAGGTTCGTTAAATTATAGGCCGATATACACACAACAACTGGAAAAAAGATACTATTTTTATACCATGTATATATGAAATATATCATACTATATCAAGTTTATTCTCAAGCTTAAAAATATTGATGCTACCAAAAAAATTTCGGTACAGGTTCATAAAATCACCACATCATCATAATAAGTCTATTTTCGATTGTCTGTCCGTCTGTCTGCCAACACGATAGCTAAAAAACGAAAAAAGATATCAAGCCGAAATTTTTACAGTATGCTTAGGACATAAAAAGTGAGGTCAAGTTCGTAAATTGAGCAACATAGGTCATTTTGACTTAGGTCCGTAGGATCCATCTTTTCTAAATTGTTAGAGATAGAACAAAAGTTTAAATTTAAAATGTCCCTTATAAAATAATAAACAACTTTTATTTGAAACATTTTTTTGTAAACATCATTGTTTACCCACGAGGCGTGAATAAGATGTAAATTTTATAGTATGTATTATATGGGAATGACAGTGGTGAATTTGTCTATATAATATATAATCATGGTATTTCAATAATTGACTGAGTCAATGGTTTGTTTTCACTTCTTTAGTATAGTTTTTATGACTTGAAATCAAAAATTTTCGAAAATTGTCATATGGTATAATTTTGTTGTATCATGATACACATATCATAAATTTCTTTGTTATTTTCGAGTCGAAAATAACAAATTTCGATATTTAAAACTTTCTGAATACTATATGTTTACTTTTAACATATTTACGTAGCAATAATTTCCTATAATTAGAAACTTTTTAGGTGTAAGAGACTATTTGTGTATACAAAATTTATAGTTTTTTTTTTTTTTTAATATAACTTGACGCCCGCTGATGTTCTGTTTGTAAAATATGAAAACATTATGTTTTAAATTAAAATATAAATTGAATGGGAATGACTTTTAATTTAAAATAAATTATTTTGTCTAAAATTTCTGTGTAAATGAAATCAATTATAATTATATGGACTCTTTATGTGGCCTGAATTGAATGGTTATGACAGACAAGAGTTGAAATGAAATAATATAATCTCTCTTGAAAACAAATAATGATAATGAATGTAATAATCATAATTATTATATTGTAATTTTTTTAATTTGATTCATTATATATTTTCATCAAATTTATAGAGTTTAATTAAAATTTTTTGTAAAAAAAAAGAACCGATTCAAAAAGTAAAAAATAATTTTATGGTACCGACTCTAATAAATAATTAGACCTAAGGAAATGGTTAGCGTCGACTTCAAATTGTACTTGTTCACTTGTACTTGCTCGCACTTGAAACATAGCTTTAAACTCTCTCCGTAAATTACCTTTCAAATGAAACCATAAACATTAAAATCGGTTCTTCCGTTTAGGCGCTACGATGCCACAGACACCCACACATAGCGGTCAAACTTATAACACCCGATTTCTTTTAGTACGGGGTTTAAAAATGAGTATCTAACGCTTAGAAACGCTGATGGTAAAAACAAAATTTGATATTCATAAAAACACTTTATTTGTTCATTTTATCTGCCCGCCAGTCTGTTTGTATAATTTTCACCTTTTGTTTTAAAATATTATTGATAATTATTGTTTATATAAAATACTAGAATTCATATTACTATACATAACGTTTTCCATATATATTCGAACCTATAACGAAAATGTGAACTGTAAAAATGTGAATGTAAATGTTCTAGTATGATAATTATAGACCGTGAACCGATAACGAAGCAAAATTTCAAAGATTATTTTTATCCGCTACTTGGCCTTTTTAACTCTGATTACATTGAATTCTCGAATTAATAGAAATAATTTTTATTTCTAGTAAAAAGAAAGTTACTGATAAAGGAGTTCAGAAATCGTTTCCAGAAATTGAAAAAATGCACCTTAAACCACTTTGACATTTACGAACGTTTTGTTCAAAGAAGAAAACAACATAATCGATTGATATGTGACAGGCATAATAAGTCTTTAAATCGTAAACAGTGGTATATCTCAGCCAATTTCGATGCTAGAAATTTGAATAAAATTCAAGAATGTGCAAAATTACATCAGGTATAGCTGTTGCATTCTTAATTAATAAAACATTAAACAAGTTTACTCTACAATGTCTTTACTTTATGGGTTAACTTTTATAATGTCCAAGACTCAATTGACCTATGTTGCTTATTTAGGAACTCAATCCCACTTTTAGTAATTTTTAGTTTAACTTTCGAAAAAACAAAACAATTGAACTTCTCGATTTACTCAAAATCTAATTTACTTCCTTTTCAAACTTGTCCTTTTCAATCCTTCAAATGTTTAATAAAATAATCATAAAAATTTCGCTTCACTATGGGATAACGATCTAGTACTATAACAATACAGTTAGTGAGTGTATTGGATCACATGAGACTCGGTGTGTCTGGGTCACCGTTATTCTTTGGAATAGAGACAATAATAAAAACGGTTTGAATTGTTATTGAGTGGTTTGAATATACACATACTTATAGAGAAAGAAAGTAATTTGAAACTAAATGGGATTTTTCTACAATGGCATTTAGCACATATATTATTATACTACATATTAATGCTATCCGTGTTATATTATGCTATTGTACCTACAATGAATTTGTTTTAATACCACTGGTGTATATTGTTAATAAAATACGTTCTATATTTATGTATGTATGTTTGAAGCATTGTTTTGGTACAACATGTCACAAATTTTAATCAATATCATAGTAGTTTGATTCGGTTTAAGAAAAATTTAAGGTATTTCGATACCGAAAAAAAAAACGACGGGTTGCACTCTGGGAGTGCCGGCAGAAGTGAAAACTTGAATATTAACGTTGTGCATTTTTGATATTTTGGAATGGCCAGGGAATAATTTTGCACGAATTGCTTTAATTATCAGTATAAAAGTACTATCATTTATGTGGTAGAATACAATATTTATTTATTGCTCTATCGTACACAAACATGACAATTTCATGAACGAACATTTTTTACCCATTACAAAAAAAGTGTATAACGCCGCTAAAGAAGCCTTCACTTAAAAAAAAAACCAAAACAAAAAAAAAATTTATTTTGTGACATAGTCTTACGCTTTTTCGATCAGGTCACGTGTCCTGACGCGATCTTAACATTTTTTACCCATTACAAAAAAAGTGTACAACGCAGCTAAAGAAGTTTTCACTTCAAAAAAATTGACAGTCATAGGGACTGTCGATAGAAATGAAAACTTAGAACTTTTAGTATAAAAGTTTGAAATTTCATAAAATTTGAATTAAAATTATCAACATCAATCTGGTTTTCACATCTATTGACACTCCGAGCAACAATTATATGCATGTTTATATGGTTTTTTATTATTAAAATATATTACGGGCTGTACAAGATTATGACAAAATATAAATAAAATTCAATTGAAATAACAATTAATGCACAATCATATGATTTGTGGATTGTATTTGTATTTCCACATATTTCAATGTACACAGCACTAATGTTACACAATTCGTCAGCTGTATAGCTACAGATATACTGCTATAAGCATGTCGGCGAGCGCACAGCATGTAGATGACGCGAACCCACAACATTTTTACCACTACTAAAAAGTGCCCAACGTTGCGAAAGAATTTTTCACTTCATAATAATACGAAAATCGATTCTCTGTACAGTTTACGAGAAATTGACTATCCAAGTCAGAGCTTTTACCAAAAAACGACCTTTTCTTAAACCGCCCAGAAAATGGATATGAATTATTCACAAAAGACCTGATTAATTGATAAATAAAATATAATTAATTGATAAATAAAATATAAAATTTTTGTTATCATTTTCATTTCAACTCTTTAAGGTATTTCGATGCCGTAAAAATTAAAATGATACCAAAAATTTGGAATATTATTTAGTTATAAGTCATCTTTTTGTATGCTTTTTGTAAAAAATTCATATCGATTTCTCTCAACGGTTTATGAAACATTCATCTTATGTTAGCTAGTTATGAATCAGAGTGAGCTTTTAATTACACCTGAAAATTTAGATCGAATGCGATGCCGGTAGAAGATGTGTGCCTTTGTACCTAATATTTTTATTATGAAGCAATTTCCTCGATTAAAGTTTTTTATCGAGGTTCAAGCATATATCAACCTAAAAAAAAACACCATGTTTATTACTTTCTCTGGTCTGTTTTAAATAGTAGTTCCAATTCATATCTTCTGTTTTGACATACTGTACTCAAACGTATTTTAAGGGCTGCATAATGTATTAAAATAATTGAATTTTAAAAGTAGTTCAAATGATAATTTTAAAATGTTTTTGTACATAATGTGAATAAATGAAGAACGAATGGAAAGAACTGACTGAATGGATGAGGTATACGAACTGGTTATGAATATAAATTAGTACAAAAAAAATAAAAAAATATTTAAAAAAAAGTATATATATATATATATATATATATATATATATATATATATATATATATATATATATATATATATATATATATATATATTGTTATTCCCTTTGGTTTGATAAGTATTATGTTTCATTATTTGGGATAAATTTTTTTTAAAGTTCGTACCATTTATGAACTGCTTTTTTATTACTGACTAATTTATGTTGTCCGTAATCTGTATCGTATTTTTCATACTTTTGTAATAAAAACAAAGATCCATATCAGTTATAACTACGGTTGGTTACTCTATGTATTTAATTTTATGTATTTACATTAACCCATACCTTTTTATTTTCGACCATAAGTACAACTGAAATAAAATTTGAGTGAAAAATTATTTTTAAAGAGATTTGTATGTAGTAGTTTTTATGCAATTGTCGATAAGAATAAATAATTTTTAGGTAAGCGTACACTTATTCGGGGAAAAATTGAATTCTTGATGATAAAATCAAAAAATATGAAACAGAATATTCAATTTGTTTTTTCCCGTAACAAAACGAATAGTGCAAAAACAAATTTTTCCAACAAACAAGATTTGATTTCTTGTGAAAACTGCAGATGGCACCACTAGCAAAATCATATTTATATAATTTACTAATTAGAAAGAGTCATTTCCTTATGTTTTTTAACACGCTTTTATAAGTATGTTAGATTGTTTGTATATTAGTATGTAAAGGAAACTTTAAACATGATTTTAACCCCCTTCAAAACGTCGGATTAATTGGAAATTTATGACACTTATCAACGACCGATGACAATACCATAATTTATTAAGTTTATTTTATTATTCTGATCAGAAGTTTTATATAATGACTTTAGTTTTTCCAATATCGGTCTATCAAATATTTACAATAATTGAAATTTAGCATCCCAGATCTTTTACGATAAAAGGTTTTTTTTGATTTACTTCAGCTAGTTTCAAAAGCGTGTTTTTTAGTTTTTTTAAATTATTATTTATTTTATGTTAATCCAATATCAGTACAGACATACATGTACCCTTAACACATTTAACTCTTATTTTGATTTGGTCAGTCGAGTCAATATTTTAAATTATATTGAATGTATTTAATTCCTGTGTACTGTATGGTACACCCTGTATTCATTTTAATCACCATAAGATTTGAAAAATGGAAATTTATCCATGATGAAAATTCTCAGCCATCACATAATGCAAATGATCTTCGAGTTAATTTTATATCTAGAGTTTATACTTCACCTATTCATACCTTGTATAAATGGTAAAGTAATAATAAAAAAATTTTTCGCCTTTCATTCACGTATACATATTATGTAACATTAAAGCTTCGTTAAATTTAGAGAGCCCCAGTTATGTGATTAAATTAACTGGACATCATACAGGTTAGGGACTGTATGACACACCATAATAAATATAATAAATTTATCAGCATCCCTCTTATATATTTTTAACAGTGTTGGATTTAGCGACAATAGGTGACCCTTTGTAGTCCAACAAATTCAATAGAATAAAAGATATACAAGTCGTTTCTTTCAGATTGTTTCTAAGTTTTTGTATGCACCGTCTGATCAGCCAACGGGTTCTTCAGACTTTTCCATTTGACAATTTTGTATAAAAATAGAGATAACAAGACTTCATTTCTTTGAACCCACTGTGAAGCAGAAATTCAACTTGCCAATTCTCAAAATGACAAAAAGCTTTAAAACGATGACAAAAAAAGACAAAATCTCTTCCCGAAAAAGGCGCAAAATATATTCGTTTAAATGTTGATCGAATAGAAATACACTTCGACAAAATATCCATGGCCAAAATATCCTCAAGACAAAATAAATTTAGAAATTCAATTAAATATTTAAAATTCTTCGTGCCTGCGAGAACCTTTAGGTTTTTGCTGTTATGCTTACTCTGTATTTGGATTTTCATAGGTTGGTCATACCCTTAATGAAGTCGTATAAGCAAGCACATGCTGGTTTTTTTCACGAATGGGCTACGTGTCTAAGGGGGGCCTGCTTTTTTAACTTTTACGTTAACCCTCTGACTAAATTTCAGAAGCATAACTTCATAGTATTTTGTCAATAATATTTGTTCTGTTATAATAATTCTATAAACGGTTCCCAATATTTTAATCACATGTGCCTTACTGCATTATCAGTGTCACTTATATCTATCTGTTCTCTTCATTTAGGAAAATTTCCAGTTTCATCGTTGTTACTTTTACTAGCTACGTTTCTGTTATTTGGTATATAAACATAAAAAAAGGGAATAATAGTAAAACCTCATGTTAACCAAATTTATATATCATACCATATACGCTCTGTAGAGAATGATTTTAATTATGGAAATTATCCATTATTGTACGTGATCAAATTTATTTCTTGTTTTAAGTGATTGAACAGTTTTGATCCATTAAATGGCAAACGATATACACACATTGTAAATATATTTTTTTTATATTCATTAAGGTATGAGTTTAATAGTGGAATTCCCCTGCTGTGAAAATAATGATGTTTACATGAATTGATGAAATTTTGACATAATTATATGTGCTTTAACATTGAAACTAGACATTTGAAGAGTGTAGAAAGCCTCATGTAGTTGTACTAATAAAGTTTATACCAATGAGATACACCAGTTGGCGTGGGTATAAGAGCCAAAACTTCCATGATAAACAAGTGAAAACAAACAATTGACGGAGTTAATTGTTGAAATACCATGTATAGACAGTGATGATGACTCTATCACATTACACATACATACATGTCAAACATACATAACTGATATTCCTATATAAATATACTATACTATTGCCGCCTAACGGGCTAAACAGTAATGTTTACGAATAAATGTTTCAAACAAAAGTTGTTTTTTTTTACATTTAAACTTTTTCTCTACCTCTAACGGGTTTGCAAGAGTGGTCCCACGGACCCAAAGCCCAATTGACCTATGTTGCTCATTTACGAACTCGACCTCACTTTTTACGTCCTGAGTACGCTGTTTTTATCAATTTCATCTTTATATCTTTTTTCGTTTTTGAGTTATCGTGTCCACAGACGGACGGACGGACGAACGGGCAACCGGAAATGGACTAATTAGGTGATTTTATTAACACCTATACCAAAATTTTGTGCCTAGCATCAATATTTTTAAAGGTTACAAACTTGGGACTAAACTTAGTGTCCCTTGCATATTACATGTATGCATGGTATATATAAAAAGGAATTTAATAAAAATTAATTTAAAAAAATTTTGTCTAGAGAAAAACACTAAGAAATATAAACGAAGGTAATTTGTTTTGTTTTTTAAACTTTGAAGTTACCACTCTTACGAGAAAAATTAATATGATCAATATAAAAAAATTCGAAGCCCAGGAGCTGCGTTAGCCAAGACAGAATTACACATTTTTCTTAAAATGGACTATGGCATTTTTAATTTTGCAAGAATTTTTTTTTTTCGGAAACTAAGCGTCTAGAAAAAAAATTACTTTTTTGCTTAAAACTGATGAAAACTAAAAATAAACACTAATTTGAGAGTTAATTTTGATTCGTAACACTACATCCCTATATATGGGAAACAATACGATAGTGGATTGACTCACAATTATAAGCAAATATACATCAATACTATTTATACATGTACCTGTATATTTGTTTTATTGGTGTATCTGTATGAAACAAACAATCCAATTTGCAATGTGATAGCAATTATATCAAGTAACTAGAGTGATACCCACCCGCTTCGCTGGGTTTAAAAGTAAAGATTAATAAAGATTCCTGTCGCTTATCCCCTTATCTATAACACTCGAAATAAAGGATTGATTTACACAGGTAAAATATATGTATGGTTTTCTATTTTTTTAAATGTATGTAGTAATTATTCATTGAGTATATCAGAAAAGATGGTTGTGAAATATTTTATATTGACTATTTTTACAGAAATCTGTAATTTATGGTAATGTCAAATTAAATTAATTTTTAAATTTTTTTTATTTATTTTTTATATACCTTTGTAAATTATATCTCATGTGTTATTCTGAAGTATGAGCTATATTGCTGAATACAGTTTCATTAAAAACCATTCGCTAGTTTTAGTGTGAAAGCGAAACAAACAAACAAACAAACAAACAAACATGCTTACTTTCGCATTTATAATATATAGAGATGTAACGGTATATACTACAGGTTTTGATTTATGTATAATAAATAAATCAAATTGAAAAACTTAATTTACCTAAAATTGAATTTTACAATTTAAAAAAAACTATATTTACGTATGACTATTTATTAAATCATTTTGGTTCATTGGGATGTATTGAACATGTGACAAAAGTAAATAAGATCTAGATTATTAGAACAAGTACAACAAATAATAATTAATTAAAAGCTTTATAATTGAAATTAAATCCAGGGTGAGAATTAATAAGGGAAATATCTTCAAATAAAATATTTACAATTTCTTAACTCATTAAATTACAAGCTTTATAATTGCACCAACATTTCAAATGCTTTCACCGCACCGTGGTGAAACCTGACTTTTATACTTTTTGGATCAAAATTATCCCATCCGACGAGTTTCATCAAATTCCAAAACAAAATTTTGTTTTTCGATTTTCTCGATTTATACAAAGGTAAAAAAATTAAAAAAATTGCATAAAATCGAAAAAAAATTTTTTATCTCCAATTTCGATAAAACTTAGTATATAAGGTAATTTTGACCCAAACAGTACAAAACTCGGATGCAATTGATGACGGGTCTCAATAGTTTTTGAGAAATATAAAATCCCTTCCTCTTTTGAGCTCCTAAGTGGAATGAATTTCCTAAAATCCCTTCTTAGTGTACGCTTACGCTACTTAAGAAGCGTTTGTACAAAATTTCAGGCTTTTTGACCCAGCGGTTTCAGCTGTACGTTGATCGATAGTTTCAAAATGATAGAAGCAACTAATGATAAAAGATCATACTTTTTGATGTGAACCAAAACGCATTACGCAGGTAGCACAATTTTTAATTTTTTTTTGCTTACAAAATGCAGTTTCACACTCTTCTTAGGGGTCATAAGAGTAACATACCAAAATCCTTTACATCGCGTTAAGCGATTTTAGTTGTTGAAGATTTTACTGACAGATATGTATAGACTTCGTATTATCAGACAGTCTTACCCTATACTTATCACTAAATCAGGTTACAATGTTATTATATTTATCAACGATAACAAAGCTCTATATGTTTATTTATAAAAAGCTATTATAAAATAGATTTTCTAACAAAATACGATATAATAATAGTTTTTAATGCAACAATACAGTATAATATGTATCTATCAGTATCGGTATCGTTATATTGTACCAGTTATAGATTTGCATCTATCACAACACCGCTTTAGTAGCTACTATATTAGAAATATCATTTGTTGTTTGTCATCACTATCGATATTTTGATATCGATAGCTTAAATTTGTGCCTCTGTATACAAAAATATACCACATATTAAATATTTCATTTGATTATTTTGAACTAAGATTACATATATTTTTAAAGAGTTTCTTTTCCTTTTAACAGATTAAGGTAAAGTTAAAATTTTTGTACCTTGGTACAATGAAGCAGTAAAACAAAGAAATATTTAGTTTCTGAAAAAGATTCTTCAATCAGTGTTGCACAATTGGGTTATTTACCATTTAGGCTATTTTTAATTTCAAACGACGGATAAATTTATTATTGGCGACTGTGTATGTGTCTGTCTGTGGCATTTGAAAAGTAATTTTACGGTGAGTGTTCTTAGCTATGTTTCAAGTACGAGATCGATTGAGTTTGGAAAGGTATGATATATAATTTTAATATATAAATAATTACTATGGAAATGGATGGTCAAATAAACTTGGCTCAATTCATTTCGAAAAGTGAAATGATAAAATAATTCGGTTAATAAACAATAATTCAAAAGAACGCAGTCAACTCATATTTCAATTTCAATCCAAATATTTCCAAAAATTTGCCCCAAAAAGTGATAGCTCTCTAAGTATCGTTTTCATCTCATCTGATGTCCTTAACCATCACTTTGATAATGATTTAAAAAGGTATTAAGGAAGTGTTATAAGTTTAAAGTGTTTATCTGTGCGTCTGTGTGTTTCTCAGTGTCATCGTAGCCCCCAACCGTTGAACCGACTTGATTGAGAACATTTTATAGCTAAGTTACCAAAAATCGGTTTACAAGGAATACATCGCATTTGTCGGGGGTTTTTTTAAATTTTGTAAATTTCACTTGTAGCGAAGCTTGTAACATATAATATAGATGTCATACGAATACTTTACACCAAATTTTTTTTTATTGTTATAATACCGTTAAACTAGCTATTACAGCGTTAAACTTTTCAATCACGGTATAGTGTACGCTTCATTGGACATTTCATACACAATGTATAAATATAATATAATATGCATTATATATTATGGAAATAATACCTACCTAATATATCTACCTACCCATACATATAGGTAGCTACCAGAATGATATGTGATACTGCTCTGATAACAACGAATTTTGAAAGGTAGACGAATTTTTTTATTTATTTAAAAAAAAAAATGTAAAAATAAAATAAAAAAATCAGGTTTATAGAATAAAACAATATAATAATAAAAATTTGTATATAGGTACCAACCTATTGCAGGTATTTTCGTGGTTTTTTAAGAGCCCAACGAAAAGTTTAATAATTTATAAACGAGCAAACTACAATTGTCCATTGAATTGTTTTATAAGCCTTATTGCCATCTTTTTATTAGAAAATGTAGCATAACAGTCAGGTCCGTAACTAGGGCGTGGCAAAGAAGACACCCGCCACCGGCGCAACAGAAATAAAGGCACAAAACAACACGTATGTTTTATACGTAAAACAAAATTTAATAAAAAATCATATAAAAGTCGTTCATTAATTTATAATTTTATACATATCATAATTACAATAGGATAAAATTTTGATGTGATAGAGCAAAGTTAATATTTTTTGGATTTTGATGACGTCATAAATTTAAAAAATTTAATTTTTTTGATAACACACTCAAATTTGATCCGATTTTATTTATCCAATTTTTCTTTGAAACCCACTAATTTTGGGTCATTCTTTTCAGCTGCGAAGTCAATTTTTCGCTAGCTATCACTTATATGCTTAATTTCGGGACCAGGACTCCACATTCTTGAAATCGGTTAGAGCTAGGTTAATTTTGATCACAAATTTGAAAAGTATGACCCAAATTTAGTATGATTACATACTTGGTTTATCAAAATTCGATAAAATTGGATGTGATAGAACAAAATTAAATTTTTTGGATTCTGATGACGTAATAAAGTAAAAAAATTGAATTTTTTTGATAACACAGGCAAATGTGATCCGATCTTATTGGAATTTTTTTAGAACCCACTAACTTTGGGTCATTCTTTTCATTTACGGTGTCAGTTTTTCGCTAGCTTTGACTTATGTGCTTAATTCCGGGACAAGGACTCCAAATTCTTAAAACCTATTAGAGCTAGGTTAATTTTGATAACATATTTGAAAATTATGGCAAAATATAGTAGGATTACATACTTGGTTTATCAAAATTGGATAAAATTTGGATGTGAGGGAGAAAAATTAAATTTTTTGGATTCTGATGACGTCATAAAGTAAAAACATTTGTAAATTAAATTTTTATATTTTTGATAACACAGGCAAAGAAATACACCTAAAATAAGAATAAGCAAAAATGTCCAAACTGGTCAAGTCCCGCTGGCATATAGAAACCAGATAATTTCCGTATTTAGTATGAATAATAATACTACAGGACAAATCGAAAATCGGATAAGAGGAAATTGTGTGTTATATTACGTACGATTATATTTAATTTTGCATCAGAAATAAAATTGAATGGTAAAACTTTACAAGAGAGGTTCGTTTCGCTAGTAGGAACACTCAAAACAGCTACCGCCATTTTTACCAATAACATACCAAATGGAAAAAAAACGTATTAAAATTTATTGATAAAATTTACAAACGAAATGTTTTTTTTTTATTGTTTGTTGTTTTATTGTTCATTTTTCTAAATAACTTTACCCATTTTTATGGCTATGATAAATTAATAACGTAAGATATATGTACAGTGATGGGAAAATGTTCCGTAACCCTTTCTTTACTTTCAAACCGTTCAAGTATCTGATCTGAGCGTAACAGTGACTATAATATAGATAATTTAAGATCAATATAATGCTCACACAGCACTTTCGTTAGGGGTAATCGGTGGAAAAGAACGTTTTTGTCAAATGGAATGGGTGGGTGATGAGTAAGCGAATTATTTGAAAAGAGTGCAATATTAATTGAAAAAAAAAACACACACACACACACAAATTTTTGGTTGAACGTATTGACCTTCAATGTTCATTACAAAAAAAATCCACAGAAATCGTATATCCGGGAAAGTTACTACCTACAGTTAATATAAATGTTTGCACTTTGCAATGACGTGGTGCTTGCTAAAGAGAGTATATACTCGTTATATATTGTGACTTTTATCTATTTCAATCGACTGGAATTTTCTTTGCATTTCTGTAATATTATTTTGTATAAAATAGAAAACGATGTTCATCCAAATGAAAATATGGAAATTAATTTTAAAATAAAATACAAGTATTTGATACATATTTTATGTAATATTTGTATATATATATGTTCGTTTTATCTAACAACTTCGTAAACACTTATACGGTAGGTATCTACCTGTACACTACGCATTGCCTAAAAAATAAAATCAAACCTTTTACATTAATGTTATTTCACATGAACTGTTTTTGAACGTAACTACCACCCTAAATTGTTTGATACACTTTTTTTTTTTTGTGTATGCCTTGTACTTCCATTCTCTCACAATTTACAAAAAAATTTTTGTTTATTTTTTTCTATATGAATAAATCACTAATATAGATTCTTTTATGAATAAAATGTATATAAGGGGTGTTCACTAAATAATCCGACAACTCTAAAATGAATCAATAAATTAATATCGAACAATTGATTTTCAATGTCACTTCCCTTATTGGAAGTAAAATTCTACTTTGAAAGAACATGTTTTTTTTTTTTTTTGTAAATATGCCTTTTAAGGGCAAAAATGCAACTAATCCGTCAATTGTTTTCGAATTTAAAGGCATGTCATTTTAATTTTATTTCCAAAATAATTTCTTCAATAACTTTATATAGGAATGTTTTGTGCGATCATTGCTTCCGAAGTGTTAACCAAGATGCGCTGAAAAAATTGATAAAACTGAGGTAGCGGAATTTAAAGTTAAAACATAAAACTTTTTTCTAATATTAAAAACTGAAAATTTTTATCGTAAGAAACGTGACAGAAAATCGATTAAACTAGGCATGAGCAAACTTGACTTAGAGACCCTCAGACTTCTGTAACGAAAATACGAGTAAGACAGCGACAACCTAACCAGTGAAAACCAAAAATACAAGTAAGATAGAAAGACAACATTTTTTTCTACCTACTCATTACTACTAGAGAAACTCAGATAGGTAGAAGAGTCTTATACCCGTCTTGGACTCGGATAAAGAGACACACAATAAAGTTTATAGCACACAAAAAAGTTATAACAATGGTGATTTCGACTTAAAATAACTCGCGCATGGCTACGTCTATGCCATAATAAAACAATAAATTTTGCAGATATAAAGTCAAGAAGTATTGATGGTCTGGAACATAAGCGTCGCATTCACATGAAAAACTTGTTTTCAATATATTTAAATATACGTAGATTAATCAACTGTGTCTTAATGGATCTACTGTATTTTTTGTAACAAAATGTCTCTGTGAATCAAGTATCTTTGATTTTTAGCACATGGCACACAAAAGATATTCTCAACCGTAGTGGAACTGTTCAAATAAAAACAAAGAAAATACCCTGTATATAATATATAAAATATTCTTTCTAAATAAAAATTGATTACATTACCCATTTTTTATGAAACTCGTTTCGAACTCATTTCGATATGAATGTGTGTTTGTTTTAAAATTGAAAAAGAAAAATTGTATCCGTTTTTTTTTTCATTCATAATATTCATAAATTTTTCATTTGTAAATCTTTTGATTTTCTATAAAACAATAAAAAAAAACTATAAAAAACAATGTTGCTATGTATATATCATGTTATTTCAAAAACCTAGTTTACCTAGTTACGGAAAACAATATTAAATCTCAAAATCGGTTTCAAACATCGCGTTAATAGTTAGTGAATCAATTTAAGGCAGTATTCTAGTCTAGAAAACCGATTTTTTTTTATATTTTAATAGATTAGACCCTTAAAAATATGTTTAATTTATTCGAAAATAAAGCCACATTAAGAATTCATAAAATATTCACAAGGTCCAGTAAATATTTATCAACATACTACGCAAGATTCAAGGTACATATGACGCACCGTGCGTGACTTTTATTGGAGGCGTCCCCATGGTAACGATACACTACTTTCATTATAGAATTGTATGGGTGCATATATAATTGTCTGGATTGCATTTATGACTTACATTGCAAATTTAATATTCTTGTCTGACAAATTTAAATAAATAATTATGATAATTTACATTTGAAAAATAATTTTTGTGCAATTTGATTTCTTATTTTCACAATTTTTAATGCATTAAGTTTAATTAATTAGGTTTTTCAATAATTGTAATTTGACATTTTTATAACATTAACATGTAAAGAATTGCAAATTAGTCATAACAGCCTTCTTTATGGCCAAAATTTTCACTGGAAGCGCTGGCATCGATTTTATTGTCCCTACCATGACTACGCACACAATGAATAGGTAATACAACTTACCCAACATATATCGCAAAAACGCATAATCCCCTTTTATCGATACATATTTAAACAATATTTTCCATAAACATATTTTTCCCATTAGTTATATTTCAATTCTTAAATCGTATTTCCCTCAAATTAAATTCTCATGTACTTCATTCCTTGCCTCTGTTACATTCAACACAAATGTGTTATTAAAATTATTTTTCTGAAGTATATTAAAATTATTAAGTTAAACATATTTTTCTACGTTTTACTAACATATTTTATTTTGTTTCAGGTAAGTTCTTGTATAATACAAGCACGACAATCATCATGAAGAAAACTTAACACATTAACAA